>NW_007727038.1:318025-353354 GCF_000696425.1 Galeopterus variegatus
TCCCCCCCCCCCCCCCCCCCGCCTGTGGCTAACAACATCTTATACTATAAAATAGTTAGTATTTATCATTTTAGAAACAATAAGATTAATTGAAATTAACTGGATTATCTTTTCAAGATGTCACAAGTCTCTAGTCATTACAAGGGCAATTAGATATTTCTAAAGTCAAGTCAATTACCGTAACTTGGCTTCTGATAAGGTCCATGTTTCTGCCTGAAATATACATAATCAGATAATTTCACTGGTTTTATACATATTGTTATTGCCTGCAGGCAATAATCCCTTCTCAAAATGTTTATCTCAATTCACTCATCCAAATATAAATAAAAGAACAATCTTTCCCCCTAAGATACACCAAAAGTAGCATTATTAGTGAAATATACTAAAAGTTAAATCTTGCCATGATATCAAAAAAATCAGGGCCTTACAGAGTTTTTAAAACACGCTTGGAAAAATGTTCCCTTTGAGCTAAACATGAAATAAAAATATGAGCTACCAAAGGTGAATATGATTTATGAATTATCTGACTCCTTAAATTACACATAGTTATTAATAATTATATTTTGATATTACCATTAAAATTTGTGACATTTTATAGTTCCTCAAAATGACTATTTCATGTAGAATTATTTCTAAACATTTACCTCAGTTGTCCTATGCAGGCTGTTTATTAATTTATTAAATGTCTTGATTAGGAAAGCTAATTTATCATTCTAAATACAGGAATTTCAGATGCCATGATAAAGAACATTACCATAATTTATTTTCTACACTTACAAATAGTGGATTTCTTAGAGATATTAATCCCGTGATATCCTTTTCATACGACAGATTAAGTAATTTGGTTTTATTGACTGAATTCCCAACCTAGCATACACATTTTAAAGGTAACCAGGAAGCAGCTAGACTGCCACCCATTTTGATTTTTGATAGCACTTTTATAAGGTTCCAAGGAACCTAGAGCCTGGGCATGTCTTTTATCTCAGATGATAAGTGCACTATCAGACCCATGAAAGGACAAGGAGTATAAGGCTCTAAGGAACGGTAAGAATAGAAGTTTCTCTCAAAGGTGTCACCATGACTGTTTAAATTTTGTATATTTAATTACTAAAAAGGGTAAAGCTGGCAACTCTCTGAGTAAAACCTGTTACCAAATTCCAAATTAGAAAGAAAATATTTTTAAAGCACAAATATGCAGATTTTTTTAAAGCAACCTAGCACAGCAATGGTTATTTCTTTACTAGTACACCACATTAATGAATAAAGATAATTTTTAAAAATTTGTCTCTTGTTGAGGTTTCCTATTATATTTTTGAAAAGTAATGAAAAGTTTATTTTCAGAAATTGGTACTTTTGAAAATGCTACAATTCTATATCATTGAAACCATGAGCACAAGTAAAATCAATTGTTAAATTATAAAAAATTCATTTAAGGCAAAAATAGATAAAATTGAGTGAGGAATAATTATAGCACTTACTGAGTACTTAGCATGTGTAAGGTACGACCTTTTTTTTTTTTTTTTTTTAAACATGCATTTCATCACTGAACCCTTACAGCAACACGAACAAAGTGACTCTGGCTGCACACACTTTCTTACAAAATTCAACTACATGTTAGAAAACACCACTTTTAGATGTATTACCTAGGTTGAAAACCAAAGCATGTATTAACCAGAAAATAAGAAAAAGAATTAGTTTTATTCTCTAGCTTGTATAACTAAAAGATTTGCATTTGAAATCCTGTATTAATTCAACCACAGGGAAAGGAGAAAGTCAAACAATCTAAATGAAATTTCTTTTTTCTTTTTTTTTTTGCTAGAAGTTATCAATTTGCTATCAGAACTAAAACAATGGCAACGATTGTTTGTCTTGCTTTACTTGTGTTTTTTACACTGTTAAGTATCAGGTATTAAAAATCCAAACAATCACATGTGCCCCTGAATCTCAATTGACATGATTTTCTCTAAACAATATTTGAGAATTGAGCAGAGCAAACCCAAGCCTAATACTTTCATTCCTCAAGCATTTATCAAACACTGACAAATTATCATGCACAGTTGCTAAATAATAATTTTGACCTTAAGTGGTAAAAGAAGGCAGTATCAGCAGTACTCCCAAGATTTCAGCTATCTCATTAGATCATTATCTAATTTGGAATTTAGTAGGTTATTGAGAGTTTGCAATGAGCAAAAACCATGCAGTAAAGTCTTTATTTAGATTACTTCATTTAAACTTCACAATAATCCTATTGCCCACATATAACTCTTATTATATTTTAAACTAAAGTTAGGAGAGATAGTATGATGGTCCCCAAGTCACAGGGCTATTCACGGTTGAGCCAGGATTTGAAGTCAGGCCATGTAACTCCAGAGTTGGTGTTCTTGATCTCTAGCCTATACTACCCAAATCAATTATTTGGATAGACTGATAATGTACATACTTTCACCCACCCCCACTATACAAAGAATGGAATGGAAGGAATAAAATAACCAGCACTCAAGAGGAAATTAAAAGATTCAAAATAGGCTGATCATTATTAAAAATCCAAAGGTCAAAATATTATACTTTGCTGCTTATTCTAGAGTTCTTCCTTGGATCCTTAAGTATGACTGTTTGGGGATTTTTCAAAATTCTATGCTTGTACTCCTGGTAGCTCTTGAGCTTTCTCTGTGCTTTGAAATTTTCAGAATTCTAAGCAGCATTGAGCATTATGAAAAAAAATCAACATGGAGTCAGAAGACATTGGTAAACAAGTTTTGCTCTTTACTAACTTAATTCTTCTAAGTGTCATGTTTCTCACCCACTAAATAAAGCTAACTCTTGTCCTGCTTGCCTCACTTAGTTACTGAGAGAACATGTACTAAATTGCTTTGAAAATAAAACTATTCTCACTATTAGAATACAATGATATAGACTGATAGGGCAATTGTGATCTATCATTTTTTTTCCAATCACTCACCAGAACCAAAGTATTTTTTAACTGGAGTTAAAATATTGCTAAATAGAGCATTATGTATGACATACAATGAAGAATAATTTTAAAAGCAGTAAAGAAGCAAAATAAAGTCTAAATGTTCTATAGAGCATTCTCTGATTCTACAAATTCATATTAATTGCTTCTTCCTTGGCATTCACATAATTTATTTTTCATCTAACTTTTGAAGTCTATCGTGTCACACACATATTATTTGGGGAAACATTAGATAGAGTCCCAGTCCTTAGGGAGAGTTACTATGCCTCGTTCATGTGTGTACCTACCAGTCCTACCCTACTATGCTATAAATCACATGCAGTCAACAAAAGCTTTTGTTTTTACAAAAAGGGTTGTATAACTAAAGTTTAAAATGATCGTAATAGCTCAAAATTAAATTTATAAAAAGACTAGGATAACGTGACTTTAAAAATCAGACATTAAACATTACTTTTAATAGTAGTAGCTCATCATAGAGTGATACTTTATTGCATTGACTGAATAGATCAATAATTAAAAACAAAAAATACACTTTTAATACTTGGAAAATACATATGGTACTTTAATCTAGGATGGGATATACTAATAAAAGTCTTTATGGGGCTTGATAAGGAAATAGATAAGAATAATTGAGAGTAACCAGCACAAATGTTTTTAAGTAAAATAACACAACTATAATGCATTAGGATGCTTGAACGGTATCTTTCTTTTCATGAGTTATCTTTAAAAATTGTCAGGTCAGACTCTGTCCAACTGAACACATTCTAACATACCAGGTGCTAAATGAAGACATTTTAATTTGTTAGATCACAGAATGTTACAAGGCTATCTATTTATAATTTAAAGTAAGAAAACAGACAGTTGTTAGTTCAGACTACGTAATAGAAAATAAAACAAAATACAATAACATAACCCAAGAGTTAATTTTACTAGAAACAGGTTTCTCCATCATGTAGGTAAGTCCTTGTACAACTTTTTCTCCTTGTCAATCAATCAGTTGATCAGGAAATGTTTAAAATAACGTACAGCGGGGCAGGCACAGTATTATACACTGGAAAGGGAGAAAAAGAAAGAGATACAGTCCTTGCAAGGAATAAACATACAGTCTAGAAAGGAACACAGACTCATATAGGCCACCAAATGATTTATTTTTTATTTTATTTTATTTTGTCAATATACAATGTGGTGGATTATTGTGGCCCATTACCGAAACCTCCCTCCCTCTACCCTCTTCCCCTCCCTCCCAACAACCTCATATCTGTTCGTTTGTGTATCAACTTCAAGGAATTGTAATTGTTGTGTTTTCTTCCCTCCCCACGGCCCTGCCAGTTTATTTGTGTATTTATTTATTTATTTTTAGCTCCCACAAATACGTGAGAACATGTGATATTTCTCTTTCTGTGCCTGACTTTTTTCACTTAATATAATTTTCTCTAGGTCCCTCCATGTTGTTGAAAATGGCAGTATTTCATTCTTTTTTATAGCTGAGTAGTATTCCATTGTGTAGATATACCAAATTTTCCATATCCACTCATCTTATGATGGACATCTGGGCTGGTTCCAACTCTCACCTATTGTAAATAGTGCTGCAGTGAACATTGGAGAACAGGTATACCGTCGACTTGATGATTTCCATTCCTCTGGGTATATTCCCAGCAGTGGGATAGCTGGGTCATATAGTAGATCTATCTGCAATTGTTTGAGGAACCTCCGTACCATTTTCCATAAAGGCTGCACCATTTTGCAGTCCCACCAACAATGTATGAGAGTTCCTTTTTTCTCCACAACCTCACCAGCATTTATCATTCACAGTCTTTTGGATATTAGCCATCCTAACTGGGGTGAGATGGTATCTCAATGTGGTTTTGATTTGCATTTCCCGAATGCTGAGTGATGTTGAGCATTTTTTCATGTGTCTGTTGGCCATTCGTATATCTTCCTTTGAGAAATGCCTATTTAGCTCTTTTACCCATTTTTTACTTGGGTAACTTGTTTTTTTGTTGTAAAGTTGTTTGAGTTCCTTGTATATTCTGGATATTAATCCTTTGTCGCCCAGGCACTTTCCCTTCAGAGTCATCTGTTGGTTGTCTTTTAACTCTGTTAATTGTTTCTTTTGCTGTGCAGAAGCTTTTTAGTTTGATACAATCCCATTTGTTTATTTTTAATCTTGTTTATTTTTCCTTTGGTTGCCGTGCTTTGGGGGTCATATTCATGAAGTCTGTGCCCAGTCTTACTTCCTAAGGTGTTTCTCCTATGTTTTCTTTAAGAAGTTTTATTGTTTCAGGGTGTATATTTAATTATTTAATCCATTTTGAGTTGATTTTAGTATATCGTGAGAGGTATGGGTCTAGTTTCATTCTCCTACACATGGATATCCAGTTATCCTAGCACCATTTGCTGAACAGGCAGTCTCTTCCCCAGTGCATAGGCTTGGTGCCTTTGTCAAAGATCAGATGGCTGTAGCTGTGTGGATTGATTTCTGGATTCTCTATTTTATTCTATTGATCAGTGTGTCTGTTTCTATGCCAGTACCATGCTGTTTTGGTTATTATAGCTTTGTAGTAGAGTTTAAAGTCAGGTAATGTTATGCCTCCTGCTTTATTTATTTATTTATTTATTTATTTATTGCTCAGAAAACTGATTGATTTTAATGCACTATCTCATGAAAAAGAAAAAAACATGTGAAGACAACAGATTGTAAACTTATGTGGATAAGAAAAGATTTCCCACCAAGAGTGACATTTAAATTGAGACCCAATTAGGTAAGATTTATCTGGATTAAAGGGGAGCTTAACAAATTTCATGAAATGTTAGGTATCTAGGGAGGCCAGAGTCTAGAGAGTAAGCAAAAAGGACCCAGAGGAAGAGAGAGAAAAAAGCAGCCCTCTGGGCATTCAGGACTAAGGTAAAAAGTTTAGATTCTATCCAAAGAACAAAGAGAAGCTATTAAAAGGTTTTGTGCAAGGACAGTGGACTGACTTGTATGTGCAGAAACTCTCTGTGCGTGGGTCTGAATGAAGCAGGCATAATGTGAAAGAAAGAATTTAGGCTTCTCTCAACATGGAACCTAAACAAAGCATGATATTGTATCAAATAAAGGAGCATCTCTTATTAAGTTCAACTACTAGCAAGAAATAAATTATCATGTTTATTTCATCTTTTTAAAAATAACCTTCATTTCAACAGCACACATATAGCCCAAGATTTCTGAAGATATCATGCATTAGTAGCAAAACAGAAGTGTATCTTGGGCACATGGAACATAAAATTCTAGTCATTACCCACATTTATTTGTTTAGCTGCTAAAAATCTTTGAACAGAGAAACAGGTCAACAGGGAGGGTGTCAAAATATCAACAGAAAGAGATCTTGTCAGGGCTTAATTAGGGTTCCAATTAGAAAACCAAACTAAGGATCCTATTAGCACTCAACAGGCATTCTCCTTGATTAGGAAGAACCAAACAGCACACACATTTTATGTAGCTAGCAAAAAGGAATTTTATGATGACCTCTTCCTGGTGGGCTTAAGTCAACAAAGACAGCAGCATGAAAATCATATTCTCAGAACCACACTAAAGAGAACCACCACGTGGCTCAGGTATACTTCCTGCAATGTTGCCAAGTTACCATCACAGCTCATTTCTAATACAAGAACAGATTTGGACATATGCATGGCTTTGTTTGCTGCTCTTTGACAACAGTTATTAAACAGATCCCATGGTCCCTTTTGAGAGAGAAAAAAATTTTCAAGTCACAAGAGTGAATATTCTAACAATGGAACCAACTCAGTTTTTTATCAAGTACCACATTTACTTCCATATGTTATCCATAACATGAACACTGCTCGCCTCCCTCCCTGTTTTGAAGAAGGAAATAGTTCTATCCTCCTGTCTAAATTATTTTTTGATCAGAATGCTTCAAGAACTGTGAATGGTCCTGTTAATGAATTTTTAAAAAGCCCCCCATATTGAAATGTTTGCTCTTCTGTACAATCCTCAGAGACTCTACCAATGAGTAAACAAGAGAAAAACTTCCCAAAGTAACATGCCCAGTAACATGATTCTGATTAGCAAATTTACAAACGGTATCAAAACTTAAGTTAGTCCCAACAATCAAGCAGCATGTAGCTTATTCTGCAAAACAATTTGGAAATGGTTCTTTCCCAAGGCTGGAGGAATGGGTGGAGCAAGCAAATATTCTAACACTATGCTGTGGGACAATAAAAATGTCTCCACACTTCTAAAAAGCACATGGCCTTCTAATAGTAAAATTTAAATTCCAACATCTTATCATAGAGATAATATAGTGACTGGATTTCAGAAATTGCTGGTAATCCCATTAGCTAATCATCATGACTCTTAACTATGACTGGGTTTCTTCACTTCAAGAAGAGATTCTCCAACTACTCAAGTGCTTCCATTTTATGAATTTTAAAATGCGTTGCATTACATTTGCTCCACTTGGCATGGAGTTTAGCAAATGCAAATCTGTTTCAGAATGTGTTCATTCACAGAAGAAATATTTTAAGATTTAATTTGACTTCCTATGTTAAAACACACAAACTAACCTCAAGACAGATAACTAAATCTCATCCTTCTTTCTGATGTGTCCAATACATAGTACAGTGATTGTCACCAGTTATATATTCAATAAATAATTGATGAATTGAACAAATAATAAAAGAGTGGATGAATGCATGAATGAACGAAAGCAGATTCACACATCTAGAGCACCATCTCTCCACCCCTTTTCCCTTGAAATGCTCAGGCAGGTATTTCTTTCTCAAGCTGTGGCCTCAGACTGGCTTCTAGTAAGAGAAAAGATCCTTCCCACTTTTTCTGCCTCATCCACTCTTCTTTCTCATGGGAGAGAGGCAGGCACTCCAAGATGAGGAAGGCAGCAGTGGCTTTGAGGGTGGCTAGACTTTATATTCAAATCTTTGTTCAGCCAGGAGAAAGAATCCTTCTCCCCTGGGAACAGATCCATTCAGCTCCAGTATTCTAAGAGAAGAGATAATTACATCACTAATATAAGGAATCGTTAACCTTAATTAATTATTCCTTTGTTGTAAGTTCCCACTTTGGGAAGCACCTAACTACCTCAGTGCACTAAATGCCTCGTTACTACTTAAGGATGTATTAGATGAATTTTTATTTTAACCTGAAATAGATTTTATTCCTAAAGCAGGAAATACCTTTAAACTCAAAAATAAATGTTGTAAAGAAAAAATATCAAATTCATCATAAAATATCTATAGTAATACAGTATCAATACTACTATTACTCATAATGGCAGCAGTTAAAATTTACTGAGCTCTTACCATGTGTTGGGTACTATTCTTATTCTCACAACCACCTACAAGGTAAGTACCATTACGATACCCATTCAGAGCCAAAGAAATCATGCCCAAGGTCAAACAGTTAGTGGGAGTCAGACTGATGTTTCACACCTACTCTATGATTGAACTGTGGCTTTTCTTATGAAAATAGAAAAATTGCTTTACTAAAGAAGGACCAAAGATAAGCAATTTAGGAAGGACTTGAATGATTCTTTTCAGTATGTGGTCAACCCCTCAGTCCTAATTCAATTAACTTTTTGTATCAATAAACATTAATAATGGAAATAATGACCTCGCTTACGTCTTCGGAATGCTCTTTAACTAACAGAGTGCTCCCCCATTTCAACCCCACGCACCTTTACAACCACGCAGGTCCCCAGGCCAAGCCCAAACAGTCTGAACACAGAGATAATAGAGATTTTAAAAAGAATATCAGATTTAAAAGCTATTCTTTAAAAAATTCAGAAAAATGCACAGAGATAGGAAAATATATACTCCAGGGGACAAAGAACAAACCAATTTTGCCAGATTTGAAAGGTTTATGAAGGAGAATAGGAGATTGGTGGGTATGGGCCAAAGTGTGGGAGGCCTGAAACCAGCTTCATTAAGACCTTTGAATTGATTTCTTAAACTGATGGTGAGTCACTGCAGGTTTTTAAACAGGGGATGAAGAATGCAAAATGGTATTTTAGCAAAATTAATCTAGCAGATTTTTAAAAATGAATTAGAAGAGAAAGAGAAACTACAGGCAAAATAGGCAGGAAATACCACAGCCCCTTAGCAATCACATATTTAACATTCACAATTCCAACTTTTCCCGAATGATCTCCAAATGTTCTCATTTCTAATTTTTCTAGGGCAGAAGTTATGAGGTCACTTCGTGAAAGCAAGTCATTAGGTAGTACCATGCTTCTGCATGTCAGTGAGGTTTTACTTTGTTTTTCAACCCCCTAGACCAGGGTCCTGTACTTAGTCTAGTTCACTAAGTGATGAAAACTGTTTTCTTCATGCAAAGTGCCCCCAAGTAAACCATAACTGCAGGTGTAGAAATAAACAATGAATTATTAGAAAGTAATGAGATTGGTGATGTAACTGTGAAAGCTTTACATATTATTCCCATGGGGATGTCAAGGCATTTCGTACTTTCCACATTCCAGGAGAAGGCAACAGACACAGTTAAGGAGAAAATGAATACAAAAAGACATCAGAAATGAAGGGTAGGACTTAGTGGCTGACTAGAGACAGGGGGTAAAGGAAAGGAGGGTCTCTAAAGTTTCAAGCCTGGGAGACACGGAGCATGACACTGCCTTGAGCAGAAATAAGAAATCCTAGAGAAGACCCAGGAAAAGGAAACTGGTGTCCGCGTGCAATGAAGCAAAGATCTTAAAGGCTGATTTAAGGGAACTCTTGTTTGGAAGAGAATTGACATGGATAATTTTTGGATTGTTTGAAACCTATCCAGGAGGATGGGAGTTTGTTCAACACTCTTTTCTTTTGCCCTTTTAAAGTTGCAGGTTTTGGACACTCTAATTCCTTGATTTCCAAATCAAAATTGAAGTACAGCTCTGCCTCTTATTTCAGAAAATGCTTTATGAATCTGGAACAGCTCCCCAACAGGCACAAAAATTTCTAATCTTCACAACCAGTTTCCAAATAGCTCTATATTCAGTTGGTATCTAAGAGCTACAAGTACTTAAACTTTTGTGCATTTGAATAATGATGTCATATTGATATACATCATAACTGAGAGAGAAAAGCTACCGGTGAAAATAACTTTACCACGTTAATTTTTTGTCTTTGTGTTGCAGGAAACACTTCAGAATAACAAATGTTCTGTGAAATAAACATTAATAATGTTAAACATTAAAGCTAGATATACATTAAAGCTAGATAACATTAAAGCTATATATACACGAAGAAGGTGAGAAAGACATAAAGAAACCCTACCAACGACCTGAGAATTCAAACCTAGTGAATTATTCACAATGACAAAGAGTCACTATCTCAGTGTCCCCTGGCCTGCTCTTGGTGGATCACTAGCCTCATCTGTATTCCCCATGGGAAGCAGCATCAGCTCCAGGGAAGATCAGCAGTGAACAGAGATTGTGTTATGCAGAAATAGTTATTTCAGATGCATCACAAAGGGGAGCCCAGTGAAGCAGTGTGCAACAAGAAAGTTTTAAAAAGCAGTACCTTCAAAGGGAGGGACTTTTTCCATCTTAAATATTTTTTTGAGTTTCTAATGGCAAATGGATGAGTTAAGAGGGCTCTTCTTTCAGTTTCAATGTTAAGAACATTGGACCTCTGCACCACATCTTAACTAAATGTCTGAGGAGAAGCAATAAGATTAGTTAAAACTAGGTGCCACATGACAGGTCAAGGTTTTCTGGGCCTCAATGACCTCAACTGTAGCTTCTCCTGTGACTGTTCATAGTTGATGCTCTATAAATAATATCTGGATGACACTTGTAATATTCAATAAGAAAATACCAAAACCTGTGTGTCTATGAATAAAGTTCAGGTTAATAAACATAGTAAAAGCTTTGATATTCAAACATTTGATGCAATGGAGAATGCAAGCTAGTTAAAGCAATTCAATCAGCTAAAAGTTAATTCACATCTCAGTAACATTTGCTAAGTACTTTTAACCAATATCATCCATTTTATTTACTCTTCATGCTGCTCATGAAACTCCATTATATGAATGAGAAAAGCTAAGGGTAAAGATGGTTAAGAAACTTAAACCATGGTAAATAGTAGCTGGCTTAGTTTACTGGGGATTGACTCATTTAATCCTCACAATTCCATAAGGAAGTTACTATTATTATCTCCATTATGCTGATAAGGAAACTGAGGCTCAGAGAGTTTTAGGTAAGTGGCCCAAATTCTTAAGATACCAAGTCTTACAATCAGCCAAGATGTGAACCAATCCTGGCAATCTGGCCCCAGGGATCAAAGAGAGCTCATTAGGAAGGGTAACGTTGGAAACAGAAAAGAGGGAGACTCTATAAGCCAGTGATTCAGAAGACAGTGTTCTTCTCACAAGCCACACTGGTCTAAGTAGATACTCATCAGTCTCCTCCCTCTGCCTCTCCTCACCCCAACCTGGCCTCCTGACCTAGCACCCAGCTCCAGGACAAGAACAGTGGCCACCTGATTTCATTTGGCTTGACATTATCTTAGGGGAAGATATCAGGTTTTTTCTAGTAATTCAACCCTTCCATCCAAAAGAAACAGGTTTAGATGTGTGATAGATTTTCTTACCAGAACTTTTTGCAATTGAGTGAACTGAATTGGCCTTCTTTCTGATGCCAATGGAAAGACAGCTTTGTTTCTCAATGGTTAAAAAAGATCTAAACAAACAGCTACACATTTATTAAATAAAATTGATTCAGAAACCCTCACAATGCCCCAGTCTTAAAATTATTCCTACACTGTATGCTGTATTGTCACTACTTTAAAAATTCACAGAATATAGTCTTATTACAGGACTACCTAATTCCAGAAATAAATCTTTCAAAAATATACATTTATGGATGTAGGGCTAATTCTAAAATAGGTATCAGTCAGGACTTCTGTTTTCCTGCTTGCTCCAGATACCTGAAATATATACATCAAAACCATCTGTACACAGAAATGGGGACAATGTTAGTGGCAATATTATTCTTAGAGTTACAAAAATTGTAGGTATCTATAAAATATTCTGTATTATTCTTCTTGAAAATAGTCTAACAAAAAGTATTCATGTATAAATCATTATAATAATCAAGGCAGGATAAAGCAACAACTACCTTGGGAAATTAGAGAAGGAAAATGTAAAGTAGAAAGGAGAAAGTATGGTTGGTGCCTGGTTACTACATTCTGTACTCAATTTTGAACTGCAATGTGCCATATAATTTAATAATGTGGTAAGTACAAACCTTCATAGTAATTGCATTGCTGAAGTGGCTAACAAAATTCTGAAGTACCTATATTTATTTCTCCATGGAAAATGCATTGACAAAGACCACTGATAGTAAATAATTTAATTTTTACCGTAAGTTTTGGTTCACTTTAAGCAAATAACTTATCCTTTATGCCCCAATGTTTGCATCTGAAGAAGCGGGGAAACAGCCAACATGATTTCTTTAATCTATTAAAACTTTAATATTCATCAACACAATGAAAAATAACAACCTTGCATTTATGTATAAATAAAATGTTAAAGGCACAGAGAGCTCACTATAGAATAACTATGGTGGATTCTTTAGAAAGAAAATATATCTTGCAAGATGATTAATAACTCCCTCATTCATTTCTGTGAATTCTGATTTTTATTTGGGTTGTTTAAAACAGGCACACAAACCTTCCCAAGCAGAAAATACCTTTACACTACTGTTCTTCAGAAAAAAGTAGTGGTGCACTTTTGATTTTCATAAACCAATAGACATTTCTGCTTTTTGTATATCAAAGAGTGTATCTATTCTTTAACAATATTTTTTTAAATCAGAGAAATGAATATATTCTTTAGAATATATGTGTGAGTGAGGGTATACAAATAAATAAAAAGGGGCAGGTTCTAGGAATATAGGTATAATAAGCTTGGGAAATTAGAACTGCTAACATCAAAAGTAAATCTGAATCCTTGTTGAAGTTCAAAGTAATGACAGATTTCAATGGTTTCTTTTTCTCCCTTATAAAAAATTAATATTTTTATTGATTATTTGAACAAGTCTCCCCTATCACAATGAATTCAATCACCCTTGAATCATCTCACTCAGGTGCTATAATATGGCATAATACATTATACATTTTTCTCAGGCTATAATTTTGGTATTTAATGAAAATAAACAGATTGCCTTAGTGTTGCTATGGGAACACTTATCAGATGGGAAAAGGCTGGCAATAAGCTATCTGCTGCCAAATAGGAAAGGATTCGTTAGCTCTAGAAGACTGGCAGTCCCAAGAATCATTTAAATACAGACATTAAGAAAAAAGGTTAGTTTACAATCAGGATTTTACAGAGTTCTAAAATCTCTTCCAACACATAAAGGTGAGAGCTATGTAGATTTTGCAATACTTGGTGAAGGACTCAGAAAAAAACTCAACTACAGTTCTAAATTTCTGAGGAATACAGGAAAAGGAATACATGGAGTAGATGTGTAAGAAAATTTATTTGTTCCCAAAAGAACAGGGAAAGCCAGTGTCTTCACCAGCACACCATAATAGGAATTGCCCTGAAGCATGCAAGCTGATTTTTTTTTCCCCCCACAAGCAGAGATCTGTAAATGACTTGGCTCTACATGCATTCTGTAGCAAAATTCTACCTTGATAGTTCACATTTCTTTAAAAAAAAGAAAAGAAAGTAAAATATATCAGTCAGCTACAGAACTAATTTCTACGTCTTTGATGCTTTGTGGAAAATAAATGTGACCCCCCTGCCCAATTCTTGAAAATGAATTTCTTAGTCTGTTGACACAATCGAATAAGTAGAGTTTCCATGCACGTGTACTAATTACAGAGGTTCCTCAACTTATTTTGGTTCGACTTAACAATCTTTCAGCTTTACCATTGTACAAAAACAATATGCATTCAGTAAAATACAACCATTCTGTCTGTCACTTTCAATACAGTATTTGATAAATTACATGATATATTCAATACTTTATTATAAAATAGGCTTTGTGTTATACGATTCGGCCCAAGTGTAGGCTAATGTAACTGTACTGAGCACAGTTAAGGTAGGTCAGGTGTATTAAATGTATTTCTGACTTACAATAATCAACTCACAATAGGTTTATCAGAATGTAACACCATGGTAAGTTGAGAAGCATCTGTCTATACAATACATTTACAATATCTTGTCCCTAGGATTAAAATTTCTTGCTAGCATATTTGACTCATCCTCTTCCTCTAAGAATTTTCACTTAGCTTTTACTTCTTCATTTAGATCATGGACATGCCTCTGACAAATCTCCATTGTCAGTGAGCATTTTTTTACCACACTCCTCTACACTCTCCTTGGATCACAGAGTCTGGAAGCCTAAAAACTACATTTCCAAGATTCCCAAGGTTCTGAATAAGGCTTAGGTTCTGCCAAGGCAATGTACTCATATGATGTTTGAAAATGAAGCAAAGTAGAAATCATCCTTCCCCCACCACTTCACAGGGCTACTGCCTGTGGGCTTTGGTAAATACTTTTTAGTGCCTTGCAATTCCCTTTTTTAATGCTAGTCACCAGCTCGGGTGCTGTGGAGTAGTTACAGCTTTGGCAGGGGTCTCCTGCATTAATGGACAGCAGCAGCAGCTTCCCAGACTCCAGTTCACAGTGTGTGGTGCAGAGAACAACAATAGCAACAACAAAATAACCTTGACTGACAGCCTCTACCCTTCCCAACCTTTTTGAAGGGACTTAATTCATTATTTTAAATCCCTTTTCAGTTTGAAATATCTAGTGTTTCTGTTTTCTGTCCTGAACCCTGTCTCCCCCTCCCCAAACTAGTGATCTAAATCTGTCAAGTTTCAGGATACGTATTGGTGCACATGTCAAGGCTGTGGGGTTCTCAGAGAGACCCCAAAAAAGCACATAGCATGAGCATGTGTGGTCTCTGCAATTGTTCAGTGGAGGCTTTAATGAGGTCAGGACAATATTCTCTCATCCTTTCTTATTCACACTCTTTTTACAAAGCTTAAATGACCGTCTGGACTAAGTGTGTTCATTTTCATTCTTGCTCTCCCTCTCCTCTCTTTTTACTCCTTGCACTTGTGGAAGGCCTGGGCTGGGTTATGTAAGCACAGTCCTGGGCATTGGGTACACATTTTGTTCATCATTCTCTTCCTTTTTCTGGTTTGTCTCTGGGTAGGTACACCATGGTTTAAAGATTCTAGTTGAATTTCAGGGTAGATGTAGGTAAAGCAGACATTACATTGTTTCTAAGTCTATTTCAGGAGACCAGAACGGTTCTGTTTGACTCAGCCTAGCTCTTAAGGCACTATATTGAGGTTTAGGGCCAAAGGCTCAGTCAGTAACTATTTATCATAATAGATTTCTCTCATGATCTCAGGTGGAAGCTGACAGAGGACAGAATTTTAGAATTTGTAATTCCACATCCAGGACTTCATTCTCTCTACCTCTAATGTCCACCGGAACCCAACTCGACACAGCTGTTAGAAAATATTGGTAAAGTGTAGTTCCTTTTATGTGCACATAATGTATAATTTAACCTAATTCTGTGTTAATAAATATTCAAATTTCCATTTTACCAAAACAAATTAATTAAAAGCAAAGTAACTCAGGATTTTTTAAGGTGACAAATTCCTAGGAACAGTATTGGAAGAAACCACCATCAGGAGTTTGAGTCTTCAGCTTGCTCCCTCCATGTGAGTCACACTTGCCTCCTTGGTCCTCTCTGAACATTCCAGGCACATCTCTGCCTGGGAGCCACACTCTAGCTGTTCACTCTATGAAAAGCCATTCCTCTGGGGTCTCCTTGACTCCTCACCTACTTCAAGTCTGCTCAAATCCCACCTTCTCAATAAGGCCTATTCTAACCACCCTGCTGAACAATGTCACCTGACCTATCTTGACACTCTCTTATCCCACTCTACATTTTTTATTTCTATGGTGCTTATCAACTTATAATATCCTTGATAATTTCCGTATTTATGCTTTATTGCATCTATTGTTTATGTTTTATCTCTACTGATAAGACAATAAGTAATTTTGCATGGGTTTACTGTCATATCTGAAGAGCCTAGAACAGTCCTGACATAGAAGATCTCATTAAATATATGCTGAATGAAGTCAATAAAAAGTTCTTAAATGAATGAATCATCTTGATTACCTCCTGTCACCCACCCCGTCCCGGTCACCTATACAGCCCTACCAGTTCCTTACAACTTACCATTCCTAAAAATAATAGTATTTAAGTATATTTCTTCAGGGCCTGGGCTCTTTACAATTAAAAGTCTGTGTTAATTGGGTAAACTGACATAGAATGCTTATGAAAGAACTATTGAGATCATTTATTCCAGTGGTTCCTAGACTTCTGGATTTCATAGAACAGTAAAATATCCCTCACAGCAGAAAGAGGGCAGTGTGGATCAGGTCAAAATAAAACAGCCATGTTCTTTTGCTTCACAAAGGCATTAAAGTAAACCTGTACTATCTGCCATAATTAAAGTAGGGATGTATCACCAAAAAATTACATGGGTAACAGTATCAGAATAAAGAACAGTCTTCCAGAGATAAATGGTTGCCAATGTTGCAAACATATATAGGCATATATACATATATAAATTTTTCTTTATTTTTCTCATTTTAGTATGATCTACTGATTAGCATTAACCTTTGGTGGGGAGGATCTTGAAGATCTTGTCCCGTAGTCTATTCAATACAGGAATTCCTAAAAAACTATTCCTGAGAATAATAGTTATCTGTTCTGTGGAATTCTCTACTGAACAAAACAGTAGCAGCAGCAGCACCAACAATAACAAACTCAACAAAAGCAAAAGGATTTTATTTCATGTTGGATGACTCTAACACTTCCTTGTACCCCTTTTCGGGATTAAGGGATGCTGCACATAATTTAAAAATAAGAATAATCAAAGGAAGACAGACATTCCATATTTCTCTTTGAATACGGATGATCTTTCTCCCAAATATTTCAGAGTGAAATAATGCCATTTTTTAAATATAGAATAAATAATTATTCTCTATACAAACAGTAAAATATTTGCTATGTCTATTTGTTACCCATACAATCTTTCGGACAGCCATAGGAACATGAACTGAACATCAACCCTTTAACATGCTTCTCAGACAGCTCCTTATCCTTTTATCCAACCAGGTATCATTCTTCACTTTTAAAATGTTGACATTAAACCCTTTTACCTTGTTGCTTTACCCAAGAATAAGAAGAAAAATCACTGAACATCTAAAATTGCTTCTTTCATTAATGTCTATCTAAGTTGTACAAATACTACAAGATTAAGTGTGCACATCAGTACAACTTACCAATCTCAAGAGAACTGCCATATTCAAGCACAGAGGAATCCTTTATGAATCAGTGGGCATTTTCACATGAAAATAAAAGGAATTTATCAAAAACATGACACCCAGGTCATAGATATATAAAATTTTCTAAATAACAACAAATATGATTTCTATGTTAAATAAGACAGGTCTCACCTGGTTAATTATAAGAAAGGTAGACAGATAATATAGTGATGGAATGAGCAAACGTAAAAGATGGCAGACTTACTAAATGAAGTAAGTAAAATTTCAGATCATAAGAGAATGATAAGATTATAACTGGGTAGAAGCTGGATCACATGTTCGTTCAGCAGATTTCAAAAAGAAGAACTGATGACATGCTAATAGTATTGATTTGATCATCGCATATTGTACACAAACACTGATAGTCAACTCTGTACTCCTTAAATATGTATAATCAATAATAAATTTTAAAAAATGAAGAACTTGAATTTGCATGCACATTGACTTAAAAGCATTTTAGGATGAGACATATACAACAACCATTTAGATAACAAAGTTCTCTTAGGCAAAGAAATTCTTCTCACCACCACAAGCAATCAAACACCAACACATTCTCTTCCAGACTTGGTGTCTTTCATCAGTTAGTCCAAGTTGTTACCTTAGCTTTTCTGACGTACACAATTCTATGGTGTCTGGTAACTCATTTTCATTCCAGTGTAATATATAATTGCCCTGCTACAGCAGTGCAATGCACCATTCCTCCAACTCAACAAAGTAGATTTTCATCATGCAGAATTCAGTCTCAATGCAGACATTCCATGTTTATTCATTTTAGCAATTCTTTTTAACTCTTTAGAATATTTTTCCTGAAAACCCCCCCCCCCCGCCTTCATATAGGAGTTTTGGGAGAAAAAAAGGGGGAGAAAAGAGAAAAAGGAAAAAAAATTCCTGAATTCAATTTCTCATTGCCTACGTCCCTTTTGCAAGTAGCATGCGCTACCACAATGAGTCCACCTTGTACAGTTAGTTTACTTCTAGAAAGACTACCTTCTGTTATTTTGGATTTTCGTAGGGCTTATTACCATCTATGAAGACAAACATTTGAAAAATGGCTAGTTCATCATCTAAAAAAATGAGGAAACACATTTATTGGCTACTGCTTACATTGTATATTTCCTCAGGGTACATTAATATATTTGAAAGCTGGCTACACTGTGTCCAAGCCTAAACAGTATGATTTATTTACTTTATACTGTTCATCTTAACAAGAACTAGATTATTGGAAAGGAGTAAGACAATTTTAAAAACTGAAATAATAGCACATGGTCAGTCTCTTACTCTTTCTTGTCTTCCCATCTTATTTATACATGCAATTAAATATTTTGACCTGAATTCAGGAGAAAAATAGGTGAGAAATGATTTGCCTACATCAAATTCCAAATTTCCATGCTTTCAACTGAATACATTTGTGTCATTAATTGAAGGAAGTGTGACAAATACAAAAATACATTTATGTAAGAAAAATAACTTGTTAGGCTCTGTAGATGGTTGTTATTATGGTAGAGCAGGAGCAACGGTCTTTAAAGAGAAATGGAAACGATGATTCCGGGCATCACTGCAGAGGCTCCTGGTTAAGGCATCTTAAGAACAAATTGCTTCTGGATGCACACAGAGCAGTATGTTTGTTTTTGTTTTTTGGTTTTTTTTTTCGGTAAATCCCAGCCACATGGTTACCAGACAAACTGTTTTCTTCAGCTAGACAGCTCTATTATAAAGCATCAAAGAAGGGCTTTGTCAATATTTAAATCATTATTAATTGAATGAAAAAATATTTACCAAGTGCTTAATATATGCCAGCTATGGTTCTAGACACTGGGAAAAGAGCACTGGGGGGAAAAAGAAAAGCTTAACATCCCTGCCCTCCTTGAGCTTCCATGACTAATGAAAAAGATAATAAATAAAGTAAAAACTGAGCTACAAAATCTATCACTCAATGATAAGTGCAATGGAGAAATGAATATAAGTTTGGGATACCTGATCACAAACACCTGAGAAGGGGTGGGGGTCAGGGGGACAGGAGCTCCAACTTTATATAGAGTGGGCAGAGGAAGACATGAATGGACCTCATAGTGAAAAGCGTTCTGGGTAGAAAGGACAGGAAGGACAGAAACAGGAAGTGTGAGAAACAGAAGGAAGCTGGAGTGGCTGAGGCGAATGAATGAGGGTGACAGGAGTAGGAGATAAATGAGAGAAAAGTAAAGGCAGAATGAAAGAAGGGTCAGAATCTGAATGGCCTCAGAGATGAATGCAAGTCCTTGTCCTGTTGACCTCTCTAGTGCGAGGGGACATCAGTAGAGGGATTTGAGCAGAAGAGCTGTATGATGATCCTACGTATGTTTACCAGAATCACACTGACTGCTGAGCTGAGAATGGGGCGTAAGGTAGAAGCCACTGTAATAATCCAGGCAATGTAGGCTGGGCACAGGCAGAAGTGGAAGGGATAAGCAGTGATCAAATTCTGGGCATACTTTAAATAGAGTCCTAAGAATTTTCAAAAGATTGTATACAGGATGTGAAAGAGAGGAGATATCAAGAATATAGTTGCTGTGTACCAAGATGGAAAGGGCAGTAGATGAGCAGATTTATGAAAGAAGGTCAGAGTGTGGCTCTGGACATGTTTAAATTTGAGATATCTCTTACAGAGACAAATGCAGATGAGCAGGTAGTTAGAAACATGAGACTGGACTTAGAGGAAAGGACTGGTCTGGAGGTACAGATATTTAGAAAGCATCAGACAAAAGATGATTTTGAAAGCAAGAGAACAGGTGAGATGTCCAAAGGGAGTGCATATAGGTAGAGGAGAGAAGTCTAAGAACCAAACCTTGGAACACTCTAAGAGGAGGAAAAGCCACCGTGGAGACTGACTAAAAATAGCTAAGGGAAAAAAGGGGGAGTGTGGTATCCTGAAACCAAGTGAAGAAAGTATTGGAAGGAAGAGGGAGTGTCAACTTGTCAAGAGGTTCAAAAAGTAGAGGACTAAAAACCAGCTGATGGCAAAAATATTGAAATACTCTAAAACTAAATTTTATCTATTAAGACCATAACTACCACTCCTTGGAAATCAGTTTTTAGAAGCTGTGCCATCCTATCCAGATGTCTAGCAAGTAAAATCTCTTATTATTGTATTAGGTATTTATATAAGTCTTTTGCACCAGATACATCTGCTTATACATATATGATGACACCTCTGCTAAGTCCACCATTTTAGCCTGATAAAGCAGTGGTAAACCCCAGGAACTAATTCTTGATAATTCTACCTTCCCCTTTATACTTATTTGCTGAATGATCAATAATATGTACTAAATGAAACAAAGATAAAGCTACTTCATAGATTTCAAAAACAAATGCCAACAGGAAATTAAGATGCTCACTATTCCTCAAGGGCAATTAATTATAATAAGGAACTACAGATAAGCAGGTAAGCAGTTATATCTATACACAAAGGTCAACAACCAGGCTGGCTTCTTCACTGATGATCAAACTAAGTTCCTAGGATGGTACTCATGTGCAGCAATTTAGAGAACTGAATATATGATCTAAATCCTAATAAAGCTGCTAGGTGATATTAATCACTTGTATCTTCTACATGGATTTAGCACAGTCCTAGAGAAGGCACTCGGTAAGCAGTGAAGATGAGAATGAATGGAATGCACACTCAGAGCCACAAATGACCACGTGGACTGTGCCCTATACCTCTCCAAGGGGTGCTACTATGTCATGAAACATGTAGTGCAGACCTGCCCAACCACATGTGACAGATCTGTGGAGCATCAGTCAAGCCTCTGACTTTTATCCTAAAGTTAAAAAGTAATCACAGTAATAACATGTCTTTTAAATATACTTTGAGATCAATATAAACTGAAAACCGGCCCAAAGAAACAGTTACTAAATGCCTACATATGGCCTTGATGATTTTTTACCTTGTTATATGTGAATATGTTTTCAACATTTGATTATAGACTGCTAAACAGTAGGGATGATCACACAAATGCTATATATCAGAAGCAGTAAACACATTTTTTAATGCTGACTCTTGTGGTGACTTTAAAGCAACCTATAACAAGAGGCTTCAAGAAGTGCTGATTCAGAAATCATTAACAAGTCATGTTTTCAGGACATGTTGTTGATTTTTACCCTCCTATATTTGGCGAATCACTGTTGATTCTGAAAAGAAAATACTTCATTTTTTACAGTAAGTGCCATGCAGTATATTATGAATTTGGGCAGTGAATTATCAGGCAGGCCCCAATTGTATGGCTCTGCCAACAATTACAGAAATTTCCTCTATTTGTCTAAATTTCCCTGTAAAATCCAGTATTTATTTGCTAGTATTTCCTGATCTGCATCATCCTTAACACAATTCAATTAAAAAGCAAAATAGAGACTCAAAGTGACTTTAAATTACCCTTAAATAATAATTTAAGATTTCCAGATTACCAACAGAAATCACAGAAGAATAGTGGCCTTAAAACAAGTAATACAAAAATCTGTCATTTAAAGCATCAAGACATTATTTTTCCCATAATTATATAAAACTACATAGAAAAGTAGGAAAAATATCCTCCTGCCTCTTGTTGAAAATCACCCATAGAGATCAAAACCTAGAATACATACTGAAAAGTATCTGAGATGCTCAGCTTTAATCTCCCAGGCTCTCAAGGCTAGAATTCTTCTTGATAGTTCCAAGGCCACATTAATCATATGATAAACACAGAGCAGCATCCAGCATTAGAAAACAAAAGCAATAAAGATTTTACATGTTACTTCAAGTAATTAAGTAGAATTTAACTAATTGGAAAGGAACTAAGGGCTAGGAAAAAGTACCATGTGGGTGAGGTGAGAGATGATGGGGAAAAAAAAAAAAAAAAAAGAGGAAACTTTTATATTTGCCAAAAATTTTCACCATGCTTGGATCAACCTCATACCTAACATCTCTTCTCTATGTTCCTGTGGCTTTCTTAGATATAGCTATATCAGAATTTTACTCATAAAAATAATAGAATAATCACTCTATGTTTCATCTATTCTCACTAGAAAATCCCCACATAGGCTAAAATTCATCCTTCTTATCCCTTCCAAAATATTGTAAGCCTTTCAAAATTCACTCAGTTCATTTAAAGTCTTATTTATTGAGCACCTACTAAATATCAGTACATCAGCAACACTGTTAAAAATCCGTGTCCTGCAGAAGCTCACATTCTAGTCTAGTCAAACTTATTTGGGCAAATAATTAATCATTCTGATATTTTGAAAAAGTCTTGAAATTAAATCCCATTTGGAAAAAGAATTCACTAGAGTGTACGGGAATTCTTAAATATTTCTTTTGTTTACTGATCACATTTTTCCAAGGAGCTACCAATATTCACTCAAAGGCAAATACACAGAGCAAAGTCCTTTGGGTGTTTGTCAGGAATTTACATTCTTGCACTGCTATGCATGTAATCTTCTTTCAGTTCCATTTGAAAACCATGCATTTTTACCTTGGAGTGTGTGTGAATTAGGGTCACTGGCGAAGCTTTTGAAAAGATCTCAATTCAAAATTACTGAACAAGAATCTCCTACAACAGGGCCTGGACGCATGTATTTTTTAAAGTTCTATAATTGGTTCTGATACACATTCCAGTTTAAGAACAATTCTTTTAAACAAACCCTTTGAAGAAGACTTAACAGCATAGGTAAACACTGTGGGTAAAACAGAATTTCCTGAAAAGTTCCACCACATGATACTAGCAATAAAAATAATAACAGCTTAATCTTATTGTGCACTTACTGTATGTCTTACAAGTTTCTAAACTATTTCCCAGTATTCCTTTTTTCAGCCCTTGCAAAAATTATTCTTATCCATATTCTGCAGGATACTGGAATGTGGAGAGGCTGAGTGACTTGTATAAAGTCCCAAAGCCCATTAAGTACAGAGCTGGGTTCTGAACCCAGAGTGTCCATGCTCAGTAACCATTTTGCACAGGAATTAATTTACAAACTAATTCATTTGGTAAACAGGCACAGGTAGAAGAGACATAAATGCATCTCTATTTTTCCTCTGTAATACTTACCACAAATATCCACAATTGTATAACCTGTATAATACCCATTTCTCTTAGGATGTAAGGATCTTGAGAAAATGAACATGTCTCTCTTTGTTTACTATAGCACCCCCATATTTAGCACAGTGCCTAATACATGACATTCAATAAATACTTGTTGACTGATAGAATGAATGGACAGTCTGTAGACTGCAGATGTGTATTTTCTACTGGAGGAGTCATACTTGTAAGCAGACTTAATCCAGAGTGTTAATGCTCTATCAAAGTACAATAGAGAGCAGTGGGATACAGGAACAGAGAAACTAAAAACCATCACGTCCAAAGTACAATTATATCTTCACAATAAGCCCATGAGATGGATGGTAGAGGTATTACTACCATATTTTGTAAGCAAAAACCCTCAACATGAGTGTGCCTAGCAAGCAATTCATGTTACATCCCTAAAAGGTGAACTGCAGAACCACAGAGGTCTGTGTTCAAATTCCACTTCTGACACTTTTCTATGTGCGGCCTTAGGCAAGCTCTTAACATTGTTGAGCTTCAGTTATCTCATCTATAAAAATAGGTATATACCTATATTGCTTCTTATTCATGCACTGATATATTCCAAACACTTAGCACCATATAGTTGGTGCTAAATTAATTAACAACTGTGGGGCTCTTAAGGGCTTAAAATATGCAAACATGCATAAAAGTACCTAGCACTGAGACTAACAAACACTATTAGTCACAGATCCCTTGTGACTAAATGTCCCTAAAATGTTATACCCACTTCCCTTTCTCTTTAAAATCTTGAAAAGGACTCTTTGTCCCCCTTCCCCATTTCAGATTACTTCTAAGTACATGTGGCTCCTACTGCAATGAGTCTTAGGAGATGTAGATCTATTTCCATGAAATCACCTACCTCACTAATGCAAAGAGGGGCAGAACTTAATCTTTAAACCAGGACAGACTCTAACTAACACTAGGAGTTCATTTTCTTTCTCATTTCCGTAAGACATATTAAACATAAGTCTCTAAGTTCTCCTTCTTTTTAAAAGCCATGGCATCTCTTTAATACATTTTATAATGATCCTGTAAGAAAAGGTTTACAAAATTGTAACATTTATTTACACCATTCAGACTAATAAAACCAATTTACTATATAGACACTCAGATTTCTTTACACTGAAGAACAGTTACCTGAGCACTTAAAATTCAGCATACCCAGATTTATAATAATCCACATACACACTGAGCTCCACAAGCTGACTTCCCTCCCCAGATCCCTCTCTACCGCCTTTGACTCTTAGCATAGGAGCAGAACCACTGGGCCAGTGCATGGCCAAGATTTTGAAGACAGATTCTGGGCACTGACAATGGCTTTTAGGGATTAATGGAACAGGCCTTTGCTTTTTCTTTGGGGGGGGGGGGCCATGTAAGGCAGGGAGAGATGGATGGTTTTAAGTGAAAATGTCCTGTAGACCAAACTTTGGTGGGCCTATTTTTTCAACCATAAAATGAAACACTAGTGATTTCTACAGTTACATATAGCTCTAGCAATTGACATTTTCATTGACAGCTAAAATACAGCATTATTATATTTATATCACACACTTATTTTTACACATTAGGAATGGCAGTGATTTAGGGATTTATACAGATAGAGATAACGATAGAAATAACAGTTTAGCAAAGATGTTTCTCATCCAAACAATTTTAATTTTTTCAATCCAAACAACTCCAGATTCAATGATTAGTTAAATGAACATAATAATATTAATAATAATAGTGTCAGTGCTAATAACAGATAATATTTACTGATATGATAGCATGACAAAAATCCATTGATACATGCTATTAGTACCATTCCTAGTTTACAGATAAAAATTTTTATCTGTAAGATAAGGTGCAAGGGTGTTAAGTTGCTTAAGTGACAAAATAGGAAGATCCAGAATTTGAACTCAGATCAACTTAACCACAAAGTGCCAGCTCTTTCTTAAGCAGATGATCTCCCAAATAATTATCAATAACTGTAACATTAACATCACAGGGCAAAAGTGAAATGAAGTATAGAAATCATGATTATATAGGAGTTAAGGCATTTGATTTCTCCTTGCAGCTCTGCTGTTAACTAGTTCAATGACCTTGTAATGAAACTAAACTCTCTAAGCCTCCATTTCTTCTGAGGTAGAATGAGAAGTTTAGCTGAACACAAGTTTCCCAAATCTGTTTTTATGTGGTCTTTGGTCACAGGGAAGAGAGGAGTCATTCTTCTGTTAACCAGAGGCTGTTTCATACTTGCAGGTTTTCATACTTCATTTTTAAAAAGACTCGTCTGTTAACAAATAGTTTTAAAATCACTGAATCCAATGACCTCTATGTTTTCAAGCTCTTTTGGTATTCTTTGGCTCTATTAAATACTTATGTAAATACTCACGTATTTATATTTTATCAATAAGATTGGCTTCTTCAGTATTATTTGTTTAATATTATCTCTTTTAAAACACAAACCTAACATATTTTTAAGGAAGTGAAACAATCAAGCTGTTACATAGATTAACTCTTTCCATTAAGACATCACAAAATTAATTTGGGTTATGGAATAATTCACCAAAGAGCAAAGATTTTAGGTATGTTTTATTTTTTAAAAAGGAACTTAAGGGCCGGCCCGGTGGAGCACTGGAGAGTGCGCCGCTTGGGAGCATGGTGGCGCTCCCGCCGAGGGTTCGGATCCCATGTGGAGACCGGTTCCTGCTCACTGGCTGAGCGCGGTGCGGGCGCAGCACCGAGGGTTGCGATCCCATTGCCGGTCCCTGGTATGGGCGCGACACCGAGGGTTGCGATCCCGTTACCGGTCAGTAAAAAAGACAAAAAGGGAAAAAAAAAAAAAAAAAGGAACTTAAGTTCTCTCCTATTTATATATTCTTATAATCTGGCTTCAATCTTTTCTAAAGTATCTTCTTGAATTAAGTAAATTTCCTCTCAACAACATATGAAGGCTTTAAGTTCCATGAGAATGGCTTTTAGGATGACAGGACTAAAGTATATGTGCGCAAACCTAAATAGGAGATTACACATATTTTGAAGTATTTAAGGGAAGCGTGTGTCAATTCATGTATACTTTTAGATCTAAAAGAAGATAAAAGAAAATGAAGCCTAAATCTGGGGCAGATGAGACCCTCAGCTGGCCAAGAAAAACAGTGAGGTGGGGAAAGGGACAAAGCCTGCAGTAACACATAAGGCAGCACTCACACAGCACTTACGGCATGACCAGTGGTGCCTTACAAGCTGTACAGATACTAACTCCCCACAATAACTCAGTGAGGTAGACACTGAAGCACAGAGAGGATAAGTAACTTGAACAGTCACAAAGCTGGGAGGTGACAAAGCTAGGATGTAAACCTAGGCACTATGGCTCCTTGTAACGGAGCTGTGAAGGGGTGTGCTTTGTGAAGTGGGAGTTGAGGGGACAGACAGAAGACTAGGGAAAGGCTGAAAGTCCTGAAAAATATTTGGAGATATGAGAAAGATTTAAGATACCCTATAATGATAGAAGAAAAGGAGATGTAAATATCCTGAAAGCAAATATTAAAACAAAGACTAAAGAAAAGAAACAAAGAATTTCTGGTAGAAGAATCAGGAATGACATCATCCTTGTTTTTGAAGCTATAAAAATCAGAAGGGGCCTGTAAAAGAAAAAGGTCTGACTTTGGAGAAATTAAAGGAACACTAAAGGTAACAGTTTGTATTGGGATTTAGGGGTCAACCTAGGCAGACTCCTGGGAAAGAGTAACACCCAACTTTAACTGAATGAAACCAAAGAAAAGGATGACCCAGTAATTCCTGCACCTTGTTGGCTGATTCATTTTATCAATTGAAAACTGAGGCATAATGAGTTATTATTATTCCAGCTGGTTAGTAGCAGGTCCACTACTCCTTTCACTATACCACTTGAGTTCTTTTTAATCCTTAATGTTTCTTCCAGATCTAATGCTTCTTTATGATTCAATTTCAGTGTCTGCTAAAGAAGGAGCATCTAAAGAGACCAAAGGGAGTTAAAGCTATCGATGATGCATACACATTGATTTTTTTTTTTTTGTAATTCTGCAGCTGCACACAATATTAAAAGACTTGTATACCTGAATCTGTTCTAAATGCTTGATAAGAGAGATGTAGCCAGGAAATAATGGTCTTTGGTACATAAAACACCTTCTACTTTCAAATTGAGAGGGATGAACAGGAAGAATCCTCAACAAGGAGTTGGACAAAATGATGTTTGTTTGCTCTTTAGGCACAAATATAATGAATAAGGTTGATTCTGCCACACAGAGGAGTAAGTGTGGGAAACTAAAAACATTCTATTTTATTCCATTTTTCACAGGGAATAGAGAATGGAGATCTCTGGAAGACTCTTATTAGCCTAATGTGATCTCCACAAAACATTAATTTCTCAAGTCAGAAGACATTTAAAGGTAATTATGGGAGAAGATGAGAAAAACTTTTCCAGCAGTTAAATAGGGATTGTCATGGAATGGACAAACAACACACCTGTCAGGTCATTACCTCTGTCCTGCTCCTAAATACTACATAAGAAGCAGAGGAAAGCTTTAGGTCAAGGGTACAATCAGAAGTACAAGGAAGGATTACTTTATCTAAAGGTTAGTGGTGAAAAGTGAATTAATGTAAAAAAAAAAAAAAAAAGAAAAGTGAATTAATGTATTATCTACAAGCTGAGAGTAGAAAAACTCAAATCTATTTATAAAGAATAAGTATTAAAATATATTAAATGTTTATAAATATATTATTTCAACAAAGCCAACGGAAATTAAATTGAAAAAGTAACATTAACATGCTTCAAAAGTAAATTCACCAATGTTCTACATCATTGTTCAGAAGGAAATAGATGAGAGAACAGAGAGAGCAGTAAGACATGGTACAGAGAAGCCTCAAGGGCGTGAAGGAAACTGGAGTTCTAGCTGTAGCTCAGCACTAGCCAGCTCTGAGTGACACTGCCAGACTACTCCAAGCTCCCTGATCTGTGAGGCCAATCGCCGGAGGGGTCTCTAAGTCTCTTCCAAAAGTAAAATTAGATGACTATTAATAGCAGGAAAATAATCACAGAAAAAAATTGTAAAAGTTAAGAATTTAATGATAGGGATTTATATGACCACTCATCAAATATATGGGCAAATCATCAACCCTTAAGAATAATAATAATAAAAAGAATAATGGAACTGTTTATCATTAAATTAATTACTACTATTAATATACAAACTACTATAACCCCCCCCCCAAAGGAAATCAAAGTGAAACATGGCCATCAGTAGCTACGTTATATTTTGGAATATCTTACTTAAAATTCATAAACCACTTCCCTTTTACCATGCTTTTTTTCTATAGCAACAACAAAATTATTCAAATTAAAAAGCAGGTGATTCACTTATAATTTATATAAGGAGAATATAAAAGAACATATAATTAAAGAAGAAAAAGATTCTGGTGAAACAGACCTATATTTTAAAGAAATAAAACGTGTGGGCATGGAGAACTTAAGCTAGAACACTACAGATCATGTGGTTACTGGTAGAAATCAACTTGAATACTGAAGAACTCCCAAAAGTAAAACCAGTTGTTCTGAAATGTTCAGGAAACCATCATATAGTAGAAAGCCAAATCACACAAAACAAAAGTTAAGGTTATGTCTTTGACACAGAGATGTTTTTAAAGGGTGGCAGGAGGAATCATGCTTAGGCTTAAGAAGTATCTACTCAAGATACTCACTTTGAAGTCATATAATACGAGGAGTCTTCAAAAAGTTCATGGAAAGATTCACGTCATCTTTTAATTCTATTTTTCACAAACTTTTTGAAGTACACTCATCTATACTTTGAGTAAGAAATATGTTCATAGAATCAAACCAAAAAGGACTTTGAGATCACCTACAGTAATCTCATGAATTACAGGAAGCTATTTTCAGAATTGGCCCAATCTCTTCAGATTCTTGATTCACAGTAGTCATGTACTCTTTCTCACCACTTTTAGACAATAGTTTTCAACAATACTATTATTTTCATCTTCCTTTTCCTGTTAAGCTCACAAAAAGGTATTCTTTTAGTTTAGTAATGACAAGATCCTAAAGGAAACAACTATACTTTCACTTGGAACCAAAACAAATGTCAAGCAATGCATATATGAGTCAGGTGAAAAGTGGAGTTCCGGTGCTAAGAAACCATACCAAACAAAATAAGAAAGAATTTATGTAAAATTATCTGAATTGAGTTCTTGAATTTTCTAACACAGATTATTTTAATAATTTCTGATTTGAACTAAAAGGGCAAATATGAAGTAAGGGCTGAATAAATCAGCAAATCTTTGATGTTTCCTACCAAGAATAATTGTTAAAATTACCACACAAAATAACATAATCCCGACAACAACAACTACTATTATCCAGAATAGGCTATTACATAATGAGAAATACATTTTTTTTTCCTGTTTACTAAGTATAAACATATTTAGCCATCAATTACAGAATGTTTGAGTGTATACATATATATGCATCAATTTTAATGATAATTACTTTTGTTCACTGAGTTCCTGCTACATGCCAGGCACTGTGTGAAGAGCTTTTCAAACACTGTCTTAAATCTTACCACACTGTAAGGCAGAAATTATTTCAACCATTTGCACAGATGAGTACATGAAGAGGGGCATGTTAGGTAACTTGTCAGCAGTAGGATTAAAACTTAACGTCTGCTTAATTCTAAAGCCAATGATCTTTTCACTAAGTGACAGAGCCTTACCTTACAACATTCTCATTGCATAGAACGCAGATGTTACATGAAAAAACCTAGAACACAGGATTAAACCCATCCATGCTTCAGTTTTACTTTGTACACAAATATTCAGATTTTATTATTTGTCAGTAGCATGATAAATACTTAACTTCAGCAATAGGCCCTGGTTAGTTAAACAGAAAATCAAAATCTGCTCACAAACTATTTGTCTTTACATTTAAAAAATTTATTTAAAATCATGATCACTACTGATCCTTAAAATGATCTATTCTAGCTGACAAATACAGTTACACTGTCTCCTATTGACCTCTACTGGACAGACTATTGGTACTGTGCACCCCTGACATTTCCCAGAGTCCTTTCATCAATCAAAATGCTTACTTTATGTAACCCTTCCTCTCTTTCCCACCATCATTTTAAACCAGGCAATTACCTATAGTGAGTTAATCCCTGAATCCATTCTAGTCTATCCTAGAAAAAGTCATGTCTGTTTTCAAAGTAATTTTACTCGACTCCTTTCTGGAGACATGAAGTTGTCATTACACTTATCTAGCCATCACTAAATCCAACATAAAACCCTCAAGCCAGTAAGGATCATCCTGACATCCCTCATATGTATGTAAGTGTCTGCTCCTGGCTAAAGTCCTCATATTCAACTCAAACACACATGAACCACCTCTGAAAAATCCTTTCCTCACCCTCAAAATGAGCATTCTTTGGTCACCCTCAGCCATCAGATAATGATTTCTATGATTCCTGGCTAGCTCCCAATGATCCTTACTCTGCCTGTGAAACCTGAGCCTACTGTCCAACTAGACTGGGTAGTGTTACCTCACACAATCTCATGAATCCTTTCACCATTCTTGATTCCCCATAACTGTCTCCCCTTTCTTGAACTGTATTTAAAACAATCACCCACTCCTTCTGATTCATCTCATTCTCATCACAGAAAAAAAAGAGGTGCCCAGGACATCACAGGTCCCCTTGTACATGATCTCAGTTCCTGCAGAGGCCATTTAGAAAAAAACAGGTACAGAACTGGGCCTACATTCCATACAAGATCTCACTACACTTTGGGAAAGGTTTGTCACCTTTCGGTTAGCATCCCAAGCAATCTATCACCTGGCTGAAGTATTTCAACTCAACAAAGGAGTCATCTACTCACTGCGGGAGCCATCCACCTTGGTCCTAAAAAAAATCACTACTGGCTTTGATGTGGTAACTTGCCGAGGTATACTGTCCTCCAGAACTGCATCACCCTGGATATGACCCTGGCTGTAGAAGGGGGCACTTGCAGAAGTGGTTGGAAGTGACTGCTGCCCAGAAATGTATCTGATGCCTCTGCCATAACAAGGAAGCATCAAGAGGTGAAAGAAGTGTGTCACATCACTACCATCATGCTGACACCAGTGACTTGACACTAAGAGCAAGTATTGCATGTATGTGCTTAGCACAATGTCTATTTCAGGGTAAATGCCCAATAACTGAAAATATTTTTTAAAATTGAATCATTTTAATGGGTCAATGTACATGAATTGTCTTACACACTCCTTCATGTGCAGAAGAACATTATAAAACTTGCATTTTTGGTTTTTTTTATAATTTTTGACTTCTGACTGGCTCACTCCATTATCCTAAATTTCTAATGTTTCACTGTACTAATTTCTGGAAAATCACTCACATCTACATTTAAATAGAAACATAACTCAAAATCTACATAAAAAATATTATTTATATGAAGACTGCATAATGATTCACTTTGGGTAGATAGCATAGTTTTGTATCCATTAGTCCACCACTTCTCCAACTCTGGTAACCATTATTCTACTCCTATCAGAATTGCTTTTTTTTTTTAAGAGTCCACATATGAGTGGTATCATGCAGTATTTGTCTTTCTGTGCCTGACTTACTTCACTTAACATGACGGTTCCTAGTTCCATCTATGTTGCTGCAAATGATAGAATATCATATTTTTAATAGCTGAGTATTATTCCATTGTGTATAATACCATAGTTTTTAACCACTCACCCACTGATGGACATTTAGGTTGATTCCACCTCTTGGCTATTGTGAATAGTGCTGCAATGAACACAGGAGTGCAGGTGTCTTTTTGATATATTGATTTCATTTTCTTTGGGTATATAACCAGTAGGGAGATAGCTGGGTTATAGGGTAGATCTATTTTTAGTTCTCTGAGGAACTTCCATACTGTTTTCCACAGTGGCTATACCAGTTTACATTTCCACCAGCAATGTAAAAGAGTTTCTTTTTCTCCACATCCTTGCCAGCCTTTGTTATTGTTTGTCTTGTTGATAATAGCCATTCTAACTGGAATGAGATGATATCTCACTGTGGTTTTAATTTGCATTTCCTTGATGATTAGTGATGTTAAGCATTTTTTCATGTGCCTGTTAGCCATTTCTACGTCTTTCTTTTGAGAAATGTCTGCTCAGGTCCTTTGCTCATTTTCTAATTCCATTATTTGTTTCTTTGCTGTTAAGTCATTTAAGTTTCTTATATAGTCTGGATATTAACTCCTGTCTGATGTGTAGTTGGCAAACACTTTCTCCCATTCTGTAGGTTGTCTCTTCACTTTGTTGACACTGTCCCTTGCTGTGCAGAAGATTTTTAGTCTGATGTAGTACCATTTTTGTACTTTTGCTTTAGTTGCCTATGCCTTTATAGTATCACTCAAAAAAGCACTGCCCACTTCCATTTCGTGTACTATTTCCCCTACGTTTTTCTTCTAATGATTTCAGTTTCCAGTCTTAAATTTAGGTCTTTGATCTGTTTTGAGTTGATTTTTGTGTATGGTGAGAATAGAGGCTTGGTTTCAATCTTCTGCATGTGGATATCCAGTTTTCCCAGCACCAGTTGTTGAAGAGGCTGTCCTTTCCCCACTGTGTATTTTAGGCACCTTTGTCGAAAGTCAGTTGGCTGTAAGTGGGTGGGTGTACTAATCCATTTCTGTTTCTAATAACAGAAATACCTGAAAATGGTGATTTGTAAGAAAATGATCTTTATTGCTTACAGTTTCTGAGTCTGGGAAGTCCAAAGTCCAGGGAATACAGCTGGTGAGGGTCTTCCTTGATGGTGGCTTCAGTCACACAGGGTATCACATTACAAGATGGCAGAAGCAGAGGGAGAGAGACTGTCATGTGCTCTCCTTCTAAAGCCCTCAGAACCATGCCCATGACCACCATTATTAATCCATTCATTATGGCATGGTCTTCGAATCTAATCATCTAATCACCTCATCACCTCTTCAAGGCCTCGCCTTTCAGTTACCACAACAGGATTTTCCACCCTCTTAACAATTACAGTAGGGACCAAGCTTCTAATACATAAAACTTGGAGGACACAATTCAGTGTGTCCATAGCAGTGTGTTTATTTTGAGGCTCTCTATTCTACTCCATTGGTCAATTTGCCTATTTTTATGCCAGTACCATGTTGTTTGGTTACTATAGCTTTATAGTATATTTTGAAGTCAGGAAATATGATCCTCTATCTTTCTTCTTTTTGTTTAAGATTCTTTTCACTACACGGGGTCTTTTGTGGTTCCATACAAATTTTAAGATTTATTTTTTTCAATTTCTGTGAAGAATGTTATTGATATCCTGACAAGGATTGTGTTGAATGTGTAGATTGCTTTGGGTATATGGGCATTTTGATGATGTTAATTCTTCTGACCCATGAACCTAGGATATTTTTCCATTTATTTGTGTTCTCTTCAATTTATTCACCAATGTTCTATAGTTTTCATTATAGAGGTATTTCATCTCCATTAAATTTGCTCCTAGGTATTTAATTTTTTGGGTTGCCATTTTGAATGTAACTACTTTCTTGATTTCTTCTTCAGCTATCTCACCATTGGCACATAAGAAGGCTATTGCTTTTTTTTGTGTTGATTTTGCATCCTGTCACATTACTGAATTTATTAGTTCTAGTAATTTTTTGGTGGAGTCTTCAGAGTTTTCTATGTATAAGATCATGTCATCTGCCAGTAGGGATAGTCTGACTTCCTTCTTTCTGATTTGAATGTCCTTTATTGTTCTTTTGCCTTACTGCATAGGCTAGAACTTCTAGTACTATGCTGGATAAGAGTGGGGAAAGTAGGCATCCTTGTCTTGTTCCAGATCTTAGAGGAAAAGCCTCCAATTTTTGTCCATTCAGTATATTAGCTGTGGGTTTGTTGATTATGGCCTTTATTATATTGAGGTATATTCCTTCTGTACCTAATTTGTTTAGTGTTTTTATCATGAAGCAGTGTTGGATTTTACCAAAAGCTTTTTCTGTATCTATTGAAGTGATCATATGGTTGTTTTTTTTTTTTTTTTCCCTTCATTCTGTGGATGTGATATATCACATTTATAGATTTGATATGTTGAACCATACTTGCATTTTTGGGATGAATCCCACTTGATAATGGTGTATAATCTTTTTAATGCACTGCTGTATTATGTTGGCTAGCATTTTGTTGAGGATCTTCACATCTGTGTTCATTAGGGATACTGGTCTGTAGTTTGTTTTTGTTTTTGTTTTGGCAACTGGCTGGTACTGGAATGTAGTTTTCTTTTGTTATGTCTTTTTTCTGGTTTTGGTATGAGAGTAATAGGATCTTGCTGGCCTCATAGGATGAGTTTGGAAATATTCTTTCCTCTCCAGTTTTTTTGGAAGAGTTTGAGAAGAATTGGTGTTAGTTCTTCTTTAAGTGTTTGGTAGAATTTGGCAGTGAAGCCATTTGGTTCTGGGGTTTTCTCTGTTGAAACACTTTTTATTACTGCTTCAATATCATTACTCATTATTGGTCTGTTTAGGTTTTCCAGTTCTTCATAATTCAACTTTGGTATGTTGTATGTGTCCAAGAACTTATCTCTTTGTTCTAGGTTTTCCAGTTTGTTCTTATACAGTTGTTTGCAGTAATCACTTATCGTCCTTTATATTTGTGTGGAATCAGTTGTACTGTCTCCTTTTTCATTTCTGATTTTATTTAATTGAGTCTTCTCTCTCTTTTTTTTTTTTCATTAGACTAACTAAAGGTTTATCGATTTTGTTTATCTTTTCAAAAAACCAACTCCTTTTTCACCGTCCTTTGGATTGTTTTTTAAAGCAGTTTTTTTTTTTTTTTTTTTTTTTTTTTTTTCGTGTCCGGCAACGGAT
>NW_007727038.1:354315-398624 GCF_000696425.1 Galeopterus variegatus
AAGCAGTTTTTTTTTTTTTTTTTTTTTTGTCTTTTTCCGTGTCCGGCAACGGATCGCAACCCTCAGTGTCGCCCCCGTACCGGACCGGGACCAGCAACGGGATTGCAACCCTCGGCGTTGCTCCCGTGCCTCGCTCAGCCAGCGAGCGGGAACCGGTCTGTATGTGGGATCCGAACCCTTGGTGGGAGCGCCGCCGTGCTTCCCAAGCGGCGCACTACAGCAGTGCGCCACCGGGCTGGCCCTGGATTGTTTTTTAAATCTCTAAGTGATTTATTTCTGCTCTGATCATTGTTATTTCTATTCTCCTGATTTGGGGGTTGATTTGTTCTTATTTTTCCAGCTCTTTGAGGTGTAACATTAAGTTATTTGAAGTCTTTTTTCTTTTTAAATGTAGGCATTTATTGCTATAAACTTTTCTCTTAGAACTGCTTTTGCTGTATCGCCTAGGTTCTGGCATGTTGTGTTTTCATTTTCATTTGTCTCCAGGAATTTTTTAATTTACTTCTTAATTTCTTCTTTGACCCATTCATTGTTTAGGAGCATGTTGTTTAATTTCCATGTCTTCATATGATTTCTAGTGTCCCTTTTTTGTTCTTGATTTCTAGTCTTATTCCTTTGTGGTCAGACAAAGTAGTTGATACAATTCAATTTTTTTGAATTTGTTGAGACTCGTTTTGTGTCCTAACATATGGTCTATTCTAGAGAATGTTCCAGGTGCTGTTGAGAAGAATGTGTATTTTACAGCTGTTGGATGAAATGTTCTATAAATGCCCATTAGGACAAGTTCACCTATAGCAGAGATTAATTCTGATGTTTTCTGGTTAACTTTCTGTCTGTATGATCTATTCGTTGCTGAAAGTGGGCTATTAAAGTCCCCAACTATTATTATATTGGAGTCAATCTCTCCCATTAGGTCCAATAGTAATTCCTTTATATAACTGGGTGCTCCATAGTTGGGAGTGTATATATTTAGAACGCTTATATCTTCTTGTTGAATTGACCCCTTTATCATTATATTATCATTATATAATAACCTTCCAAATCTTTTTTTTTTTTTAATTTATTTTTTTTTTTACTTTCATTGGCTTGAAGCCTAATTTATTAGGTAACAGTATAGCTAATCCTGCTCTTTTTTGGTTTCCATTTGCATGAAATATCTTTTTCTATCCCTTCACTTTCAGCCGGTGTGTGTCTTCATCAGTTAAGTGAGTTTCTTGTAGGCAGCATACTGTTGATTCTTGTTTTATAATCCATTGAGCCACTCTATATCTTTTAACTGGGGCATTTAATCCATTTACATTTAGGGTTATTACTAATGTACATGCACTCATTACTGCCATTTTGCTATTTTTTTTTTTTTCTGGTTGTTTTGTGGATCCTTCTTTCCTTTTTTCTAGTCTTATTGTCTTCTTTTGTGATTGAGTGGTTTTCCCTGGTTTTATATTTTTCTCACTATTTATTTTTAGTATGTCTCATAAGTTTTTGTGTTACGGTTACCAGGAGGCTTACAAAAAGTTGCAGCTGTAACAAATTATTTTAGACTAATAACAACTTAACTTTGATATCTAAGAAAAAAAAAAAACCTCAAAGCTAACTCTGTACTTTGGCATCATTCCCCCTCTTTTTCGATAATTTGTTGTTTCTGGTTACATCTTTTTATATCGCCTGTCTCTTATATGGTTGTTGTACTTGTTGTTGTTATGTTTGTCCATTAGTCTTCCTATTGAGGATGTAAGTGGTTTATTCACCATCCTTACTGCCTGTCTCTTATATGGTTGTTGTACTTGTTGTTGTCTTGTTATGTTTGTCCATTAGTCTTCCTATTGAGGATGTAAGTGGTTTATTCACCATCCTTACAACTGAAGAGTATTTTGAGGTTGTCTGTGAACTTACTTTACTAATGAATTATGTATCTTCAAATGTTTTCTTGCTGCTCCTTAGTGTTGACTTCTTTCAGACTGAAGAACTTCCTTTAGCATTTCTTATAATGCAGGTCTAGTGTTGATGAATTCTCTTAGCTTTTCTTTGTTCAGGAAAGACTTCATTTCATCTTCCTATTTGAAGGTTAGTTTTGCCAAATACAGAACACTTAGTGGACAGTTTTTTTCCTTCAGCATTCCGAATATATCATCCCATTCTCTTTTGGCCTGTAGGGTTTCTACTCAGAAATTTGCTAAGATGTATTGGGGCTCCATTGAATGTTACATGTTTTCTTTTTCTTCCTGCTTTCAGTATTCTCTTCTCTGGTTTTTGATAATTTGATTATGATGAGCCTTGATGTGTTCCTCCCTGGACTGAACTGACTGGGGATCTCTGAGCTTCCTGCACCTGGATGCTGTCATCTTTCTCCGTACTTGAGAAACTTTTAACCAATATTTTCTTGAGCAGGCTTTCTACATCTTTTCCTTTTCCTTTCCTTTGGTTATGCTAATTGCATGGAGCTTATTTCACTTGAGAGAGTCCCAGACTGGCTGTATTTGTTTCATTTTTTCTTATTCTTTGTTCTTTTTGCTCCTTCATGGGTTTTATCTTCGAGCTTACTGATTCTTTATTCTGATTAAGCATCCTGTTGGAACTTTCTATTGAGTTTTTCAATTCAAATAATGTATCCTTTATTCTAGAATTCCAATTTTTTTTAATTGATTCTATTCCTTTGTCATGTTTCTTGTATTGCTCCTGAATTATTTTCTAGGTATCATTTAATCTACTCTCTGTATTTTTTAATTGAAACCATTGATTATACATATTTGTTGGGTACAGAGTTGATTATCAATATTTGTGTACAATATGTGATGATTGATTCAGGATAATTAGCATTTTCATCACTACAAAATGTAATAATTATTTGTGTCCATTAACCAATTTCTCCCTAACCCGCCTCTCTCTCCCACTTTCCCACCTCTAGTAACCACAGTTCTGTTCTCTCTTTCTGAAAGTTCAACATATTATTGTGATTATTGGTTCTCTCTTTTTCTTCCTTCCTTCCTTTCTTTTTTAGTTCCCACTTATGAGTGAGGACATAGCATTTCTCTTTCTGTGCCTGGCTTATAAACTTTACATAATTTTTTCCAAGCTCATTCATGTTCATGCAAAATCAGATTTCATCTTTTTTCATGGCTGAGTAATATTCCATTGTGCAGACAGACAGACAGACAGATAGACAAATAGATAGATGGGTAGATCAATAGATAGATGTTGAACATTTTGTTTATCCAATCACCCATCAATGGTGGAATGAACATGGAATGGTCAATGAAAATGGGATGTCTTTCCATCTTTTTTGTGCCCTTTTATTTCTTTCAGCAGTGATTTGTAGTTCTCATTGCAGAGAACTTTCACCTCCCTGGTTGAATTTATTCCTAGGTATTTTATTCCTTTTAATAGCTATTGTAAATGAGCTTGCTTTCTTGATTTCTTCTGCTGCTAGTCTGTTGCTAGAATATAGAAATGCTACTGATTTTACATATTGACTTTGTATTGTGCAACTTTACTGAATTCATTTATCAGCTCTAATAGTTTTTTGGTAGAGTCTTTTCATTTTTCTATATATAGGATCATGTCATCAGCAAGCAGGGACAATCTGACACCATCTTTTCCAATTTGTATCCCCTTTATTTCTCCTCTTGCCTGATTGCACTGGCAAGTACTTTTATCTGTATTTTCTTGTGACTCCCTGAACATCCTTAAGAGGGTTATTCTGAGTTCTCTGTCAGACATTTCATAAATCTGTTGTTTCTCTACATCCATTGCTGGTGCTTTATTTCATTTGGTGGTGACATGTTTCTCTATTCTTTCTTGATCTCTGTGTCTTTACATTGACACATAAGCATTTGAGGAGACTGCTATTTGCTGCTGACTCTCTGTGTGGGGCTCTGAGGAATTCCATCCCAGGCCAGAGTCTTTCTGGCCTCTGGGGGGCTCCTTTCTCCAGTTGGTTATGGGCTTGTTCCTCTTCGCGCCTGAGGGAATCCTGTCAGTGGTCTTTATGGCCTTTGGCCTAGGTATGGGGCACTCTGAAGCCCTCCTCTCACCAGCAGACATCAAGGAGGTTTATCTGAAGAGTACTGCAACTTTTTCTGGTTTCTTTCTATGTGTAACAACTAGTCCCCATCTCCCAACCAGGCTGGCTCAGAAAAATACATACCATCCCTATACCATCCCTACAACCTCTCACCATTGCCTCTCATGCCTTTAGGAACCCTGGAGATCTCTTCTCCTCTTCCTCCACCTATTGCAGTTCCAGGTTGACAGTGTTCACTTTTTAATAGTTGTAAATTTGCTACTTGTGGGAAGGAGTGATGCTGGGAATTGTCTATTCTGTCATCTGCCATGGGTAGCCCAGGTAATCTGGGTCTGGCCCCTCATATGCATGCCATCCAGCAGCCTACATTCAAAAATTTATTGGTTTGAAAGATAAATTGTAAGGTCATCAAATTTAGTACCAATAATCAAAAAGTGGATTCTGCCAAAGATCCAAGAATTGGCTCTGTTGGTAAAGAGCTAAAACTAATAGTCATAGGTCACAAGGGAGCTGGCCAAAATCTATGATATAGAGAGGATAGCAAGGACAAAATCTAGGTACACAACTGAGATAAAGGATAACAGACCATCAGAATAAAACTATTCTCCCCACAGGTCATTTTTAAAAGGCAATCTGCATATGTATCAGCATTTAACCTACTGTACTTTGAGGATACCACCTAGAACTGAACACATGTGTGGATATCTGGTAGTTAAATTATATTTCATATTATTTTGAATTGCATGCCTTAACTAATTCTGGAAGTTGGTCTTCCCTGGGAACTACTGAAAACATTTTGTTTCAATGAAATGATTAGCATTGTGTCTTACCACAGTAATATTCTAGGTAATAATGAACTGAGTCACAGTATTCTCAAATTGGAAATTTGAGAACTACACACAACCTAAACTAAATTAAGTTTTCAGGTCATAATCATGTTAGAATAAATATTGCTCTGATAACTTTCTGGCATAATTTTCATAATATAGACTGGGAATAATATTGATAAATACTTTTTTTCCTTCACTAGCTTTTGATGAGAATCTTTTCAAATTAATGCAACGTCATCATATTAAAATGAAAAAGAATAACACAGTACCTCTACTTTTACAGATTTTATTAGATATATTATGGGCACTTATAAATAAATTTGATGACTACAGAATAGAAGAAATTAAACATCAGAGAAAATATCAACTACTCTAAAAACCTAAGGATACTTTTTAAAGTAAGGTCCACAAAGCTAACATACAAACCTGAATGAAAATAGACAGTTGGTTTTCTGTATTTGCTGGTTCTGCATACATGGATTCAACCAACCACAATAGAAAATATTTGAAAAAAAATACAACAATAAAAAATGCAAATTAAAAAAATATATATACAGTATAACAACATTTACATTGTATGAGGTATTATAAGTAATCTAGAGATTGTTTAAAGTATACAGGAGGCTGGGCTTAGGATTAATGCAAATACTACACCATTTTACAGAAGAGACTTGATCATCTGTGAATTTTTGTATCCACAGGGGTTCTGCAACCAATCCCCTGCAGATATGAGGGATGACAGTACTGCAAATATATGAAACTTATATTAATTAGAATCTAAACAAGAAATCAAAAATGTCTTCAAACTCTATTAAAAATAAAATGTAGGCTCCTCTTTTATGCAAATCATTTGCCCAATTTTCAGTTTTCCTCAAATAAGCATAATCTGGACTAAAAGTATCTGATAAAAATACGCAGAAAATCTCATTACACTTTGCAGTCAGAATCCTCAAAAATCACATTTGATATATAAAAATGAACACATGATTTAACTATTTGTTTGTTGACAAATTAAAAAAAACACATTACAATGAAAACATTAGATAAAATAAAGTCTCTTACAATACAATTCTATGATTCTATGAAAGTTTAGCAATTATGAATTTGCCCATGAGAGGCTGCACAAGTGAGTTGTCAAATCTCTACATATGAAATTATGAGAAGACTTTTATATAGAGTGAAGCAAGATAAACAGCACAATAGGGATACTATCAATTACAACCATAATCATTAGAAATCCTATCAAAATCAAAACAAAGTAAGAGTTGACAATAGTTTGACTGTAAGTATCTCATGTGAAAAAAGTAGGGATTTGGCCAGAACAATGTCACATGTGATTATTTACATTGAGCTATACTGTGCTTTTCTCTATTTATTTCCAAAAAACAAAAAAAAAACTGGAAAAAAATGAAAAGCAGCCTTAATCTTTCCTTATAAAAAACGATTGTGTAAAAATATCTTCAATACCTCTCAGTTTTCAAAGTAATAGATTAAGATTTAATTAACATTTTATTGATACTGAACAAAATCGAATCAAATCAAATTAAATAATCATTAAGTACGTAATATAGGCAGGCATTAGAACAGATGATAAGGTTGCTTTCAAGAAGTTTTAGATACAGTGATTTCCCCTAAGGAACTAGCAATATAGTTGGGAGGGACAAAATATTACATGATAAACATTAAATTAAATGAGCTTAAGCAATAAAATGCTCTGGGAACTAGGGGAAAAGAAAGACCTTGCTATTTGAGGGGTCAAGGGAATGTTCCCAGAGGACACAAGACTTGAGTCTGCTCTTGAGAAATGTATAGAACTCACATCACTGGAAAAAAAAAAAAACAAGAAGGCATACCTCAAGTAGATGGAATTTCTCTCATGTATCCCAAGACACAGAAACAAATATATATATATATATATACTGACTTCTCTCTGGAAAAGAATAGGGTTTATGGCAGGGATTGATGGTAGCTACAGTAGAGTAGGTAGCTATCTGTAGGGGAGATATCAATGGGTTTAGACTTTGCATTAAAATACAGGCTTCAGAATTTATAACAAAAATCCAGATATAACAATGGCTTAAATATGATAAAAGTTTATTTCTTTGAATCTTAGCAATTTGAGCTAACATGGCAAGTACACAGAATTGGAACCCAATGACCCTTCTTTCTTGTTGCTCTTCCATACTCAATATATGACCATAGCTACGATGGCATCTTCAGCTCTTGCCACCCCAAGTGCATTGGCAAGAAGGGAAAGGGAAACAAGACGGGCATTGTTACACCATTTGGAAGTGCACATAGCACTTTTATTCATACCCCATTGACCAGAACTTAGTCATTCAGCCATCTATAGTGACAAAGGAGTCTAGGAAATTTACCCTTCAGCTGAGTGGCCATGTGAATCACTTAGGAAAGCTAGGAATTGAGCAAATGAATGTTGGGAGACAATAAATAGTATACAATTGACTCAATCCAATAGAACAGTGTTTTAAGATTTCCCCTATTGAAAACTATCAAAATCCTTTGCCCTCTTTAACTCTATTTGGAATCCTAAAATCAAGTAAATACTGTGATTAAACACATATCAAAGCAATTTTAGAAATAAAAATTTGACTCTAAAACTTATAAAATTTTGCATTGTATTACCATTATAAACAACGCATTTCTTTTACTGATCGAAGTTTTTCTATGTGATGTTGTATGAAAGACAGGCTGCAGTCTTTTTATATCAAGTGTATACTGCTTTGCTTTTCCACATTCTTGTTCCAATATCCCATAGCTCTACCCTACCTGATTCCTCATATATGATGATACACTTACCCTATGGACCTTCCTCCACACTCTTTTGAGAATCTCTACTGTAAAGAATAGATAGTCACAGATGCTTTCTGAGCAATGAAGTAGTAATAAAACAATATCTTAATGACATAAATATGGTGGTTTTGTGAAAAATCACTTGGGAATAGAAAACAAAGTATATGAAGGGAATAGACTAGAAGGATTAGAAATAGAATATAGTTTCTGCCAAATGAAAGTAGCAAATAGTGCACAATGTAGAAAGAAGCACAAGCTCACAATTATGGGGAAGACAGAAATAGCTATGTTAGAAAAAAGAAAGCAAGTGATTCCCATACACTTCTAGGCGTCTGTGATTTTATTTCCACTGACCCAACAGAAAACCTGGTCAGAGACTACAGAATCTAATACCACAGGTTCAACTGAAACAAAGAAATACCTAGAGAACAGAATCTCACTATGCTGGTTAGATTTGATATAGGCAGTTAAAGCCACAGAGGAGTATAACAGGGCTTTCACTGTGGATTGAAGAATGAAAACAATTTCTCCAACTTCTAAGATGGTATAGTGTGCTGACTGACAGCTTGTTGCCAACAATCAGTCACCTGTGTTTGTTCCTAGGCTGCTGGGTTTGCTAAAGCTACAACCATAACCAAGCTACGTGCCAAGCTTCAGCTTCTTCATCTACAAACGTATTATTCATTATGGTAGCCGCTAGCCACATGTGACTATTGAGCACTTGCAATATATTTAGTCAGACTGAAATGTGCCCTAAGTATAAAATAAACATCAGAATTCACAGACTTCATAAAAGGAGAATGCAAAATATTTTATTAATAATTTTTATATTGATTACATGTTGAAGCAATAGTATTTTGGATAAAGTCAAATAGAATAAATTATTATAGTCAATTTCACCTGTTTCTTTTTAAAAAAATTTAAATGGCTATTAGAAAATTTAACATTACATATGTGGTTCATACTATGTATCTATTGGACAGAGCTCCTTTCTAATATAGGGAATAACAGTACCTACCTCGCCAGGTTGCTTAATGCATAAAACATTTAGTACACTGTTGGCCATGTAGTAAGAGTCCAAAGAATGCTAATTACCATTCTTTAGCACTTGGAGTTAGATGAGAAGGGCTAAACTAGGTGCTTCTTTCCAGGGTGAAACAAGGGCTTAGGCTGTACACTGTAGCCTCAGGCAGGAATCTGAGTCATGGGGGAGCTGCGGAAGTTCTACAGAAATGCAGGGAGCGGGAGGCAGAGGATTAGAAGCTATGCCTTAGTTAAGCCAAGAGGGAGGCCCAAAATGTATTTTTAAATGGTAGCCAAATACCATCATAAAATTTTCTTTGGTCCTATGCTGAACTCAGTGTTTAAGTTGTTTTCTTAGATAGCTCAACTATATAAAATAATTTAGTACTTCCATGCAAATTTTCTACTAACAAAGAAAAAAGTTAAATTTCAGACAAAAATTTGGGAGGCAAATAGTAAGTTTTTTGTTCTTTTTATCGGTGTTTTACAACAAATACTGTTTGATGTGAATTTTAGGAAAAGAGAAAAAAAGAAAGGAGAGGAAAATCACCTTGGAGTTCATCCTTCATGAGATGGTCAATATGAACTGAGGTCTTGTGTAAACTGTTTAAATTTCATTGAAGGGTATTATAAGGATTTCAGGATTGTTTTAAAATAATTCCAATATGTCTAACACCTATAGCCACTTCAAATCAAAAATTCTAAAGCTGAAATTTAAAAGTAAGCTCATGTGGGGAAAGAAAAAATAAAATAAAAACTATGTATTCACTTTTAAACTACTAACTTGCCCTTTAACAATTCTAGTTTTTACTTCACCTCAGTAACTGTAGCATGTCCTCTCTACAGGTTGCATAATGTTGAGTGAATAATTTGAATGCGTATAAACATGGGTATCAATTAGGTACTTGTTTCAAAGCATTAGATGAGAATATAAGAATTTCCTATTCAAGAATATTTTAAGCAGTTGTCTATGGGCCACCTCCCGGCTTCATAAGAAGACACCAGGCTCTGGAACCAGACTGCCTGGGTTTAAATAATACTATAATGGAAGGTACAGAGTCTTAGAACCAAAGAGACCTCTAGACTGTGGATTTCTTATTTCTATGACCCTGTGCAAGCTCTGTAAATATCGCCATGTCTCAATTTTCTGGTATATAAAATGGCCATCCAAAGAGTATCTACCTCCCAGATTACTGTTGAGTTCATTCATTGCTTAAAACAGAACTTGAAATATTAGCTACTACCTGAAAATGCTACATAGTAGTTTATAATATACAAAATAAGAAAAGTGTGCTTGATGTCAGTCAATACTATATTGTTTTGACACATAATACCTTAACCTACAATTTATTTTTTTCTCCAACTGAACTTCTGATATTTGCCTAGTATTTTCTCATTCAAAGATTATTGACATATCTAGAAACATACTAAGAAATTCTTATATTTCTTAGTATGAGAAATACTAAGCCTGAGCTTTCTCGAAACCCTAGAAAGTTTCAACAAAGAGGTATACAATAAAATATCCCGAAATAGTTTAGAGTGGCTGGTGAGAAGGAAAAAAAAAAAAAAAAAATCACTGGAAATCCCTGTAACATTTTTCTGATTTAAATGTGAGAAAGCAATCTACAGCAGCACATTACTCGGGAAATGTAAAATCCAGATAATGCATACTTTGTTGGTAATTCCATGAACTCTTCTTTTAAAAGTCAGTTACCCAAATTTGAAATGAACATGTATTTGTGAAAGAGTGATTCTCAGCCATCAAATATAGAGAATTATTACTTTGACGTGGAACTCTTGAGCAAGGCTCACCCTCACATATTTGGTTAATTGTTTCTAATTTTAAAAGGTATCTTAAATAGCTCATATTTCACAGTTTTTTGTTTTTTCATCTTCTTTCTAATTGATGTACTGACAGCATAAAAAATGTTCCCAAAAGCAAAACCTATTTTCCTTAATAAAAATTAAAACTCATTTGGAATTTTGGAAGGAAGTGTAGGGGACAGCTGTAGCCACAAGCACCTGTCTGCTCCCTCTGTCATTCCATAGCCCTGGCAGTCTTTAGTTGCATCCATAAAAGGGGAAATGCAAGGTCTGCTGTATTATCCAAGTTAATACAGTTAAAAGACCTCTATGCTTCTAATCACCAAACAATGAAACAGAGTTGGTATATCAACCACATAACAACAATAACAGCCATGACAAAAATAGTAATAGCAATAATAACAGTTACTACTTATTGGGTGCTTACTCTATCTGTGCTGTGTTTACAGCATTTCACTATATCTGAGCAACAGGCATGGAACTAACACCACTGAAAAGATGAGGAAGCTAAGGTTTAGAGGGGTGAAATAACTTGCTCAGTGGTACACAGCCAGGAAGTAGCAGACCCAGAACACTAATCTAGAGATCCATGATTTTAACCCAGACACTACTCTGGAGAGGGTGAAAGCAAAGTTAGTGTTGTGCTGTCATTAGGTGATATACCTAAGGTGACCTGCACAGCAAGGATTAAATCACACTTCCTATTCTCACCCCTTCTCACTCCAGTCATCTTGGTTTTTGTTTGTTAGTTTGTTTTTTGGGTTGGTTTGGTTTTAAGATAAACTGGCTAGACCAGAAGTTCGAGTATAATCTGAAAAGGCTAAACAGGCTACAGAGGGAAAAGAATCTATACACTGGCTCAATGCCACCATGCCCTTATTAAACTAAGCTAACCAGCCACAAATTATTTTGTAAGGGACTAAAAAAATCTCATGTATTTTTACCATTTCCTCAGTGTGGATTCTCAAGTGGAATGGACATTTTATATCAATACTGCAGGCAATTTACTTTCTAATTTTCACCTAGCTTTGATACATATTTAATAAATATTACCAGCTTACCTATTAAAGAAGGCAAAGAAAGCAGTAGTTAAGATTAAGCTAAGGTCCACCTTTGAAGGAGTTAGTCTTTAATGTTTAAAACAGGAGGAAGAGAATTTCAAATCAATAATTTCTGTTTCATGTTTATGATTATCTGATAAACTCTTTTTCGCCACATGATATCCAAATTTCCAATCAAATTTTACCTTTTAAAAACTAAATGAAAAACATATTTAATTAGGATTTTAAAGGGGATGCTGAATATCCACAAATTTCTAAGAGCGAAATTAAGTTTTTAAAATTGGAGCTTCATGATAATGTGCTTTTAAGAAAGAATTAGATTTTGCTAATAAAAACCAAAGCAAACATATGCATATTACTTTGAAAAAACAGAAAGGAAAGCACAAAGGACCCTTTGTTTGAAATGAAAACAAATGTCTTTGCATGTCATTCAAAAATATTCTCCTTCACAAACAATAAAGGATATATGACTCTGATAGTTAAAAGTACAACTAGATGTATCAAATGCATACCACCAGATGGCATCTTAAATCAGACAGCACATTCAGAGATTGTGAATGTTAATAACTGCATTTCTGAAGTGGGATCACATTCATGAATTCCAAATAGTTTTAATATTAACATGTCTAACACTAATCATGAAATCCAAAGGAACCCAACAATAACACTGTCTTGAATATAACAAAAATATATAAATCTAAAAAGAAGGGCAGTGTAAATAAAATGCAGATCTTGACACATCAGTTTACATAAGGAAAATAATTTTCTTCAAATGGAGCCATAAAAGAAAAAGAAAATTTGGTTAATCATTTTAGGTTTCCCTCATTTTTACCTATAATTTTTCTCCCACTAGACTTCATTTTATTCTTGCACAGGGCTTTGTTTTGTGTAAACAAGGAGAAAATTCAAAAGCAGACAGCATTAACCAAAAAATGAAAAAGAAAAGCTTATAGAAAGAATAAAACAGGTCAATTTTCTTCCATCTACATATTTGACTCTCATGAATCTGAAGATCAAAAGCCTTGGTTTCCAAACTTTAAGGAACAGAATGAAACAATGCTGCTGTCTCACACTGGCTGACACATGGACCACAACATCAAATATGTACACATACATATTACAGAGAATCATATTATACACCAAAGTGGAGTCAAAAGACAACCACATAAGAGCAGGAATGGAAATCTTATTCAGAATATTAACATACAATGTTACTTCATAAAAACCTCTGAAAAAAGCTTGATTATCCCTTGGATTTGGGGGTAGTTTGTTGTTTCTTTCTACCACCTTATAATCAGCACAATCCTAGTTTTATAAAACACATTTTGCTATAAATATTATTTTCATATGATGAAAGCAACTTAAAGTGAAACTTGTTACCAGTTTATTTGTTGCCTCTTCTTAAATATGGATTTATGCATATATACAGTTTGCTTCATAGACCTTTTAGAGTTTAATATGAGGAAAAGAGCATTGGACTTTTTTGAAGGTTTTTCCCTCCCTCAACAGATTGACTTAGATATCAGACCATTCCATGGAGTTCCAGTTACTTCACGAGACAATGCTCACTCAGTGGTGCTGGTGATGAGCTAGACAAAAATACAGAAGGACAAGCTATTTGACCTAAAAAACAGAAGCAAAGCCAGGACTGAACTGCCTAAAGGCCTTTTCTCAGATAATATATTTTTACATTAGCAAGATGTGTATATAAAAGCATTTAGCTAATATTTTTAAATAACACATTTTATATACCGAGATAGTAATTTTAAATATTGGTAAAGCAGCTGTCTCAAAATTTAATATTATTTTTCCCTCACTAATCCACTAATTAAGCCACAGATTCTTCCATAAGAAATGACTTCTGACAGATTCATATATTTTATTTATGCAGTATCTCATATGTCTAAAACACTCCTTTAAGAAGACAAATCAATAAATTCAGGAAAATCAACAAATACAGAAAAAAAGAATAGAATAAAAATATAACCACTATTTAAGAGATTACGCTGGCACACTTATATATATATAAATAAATACACACTATAATTAGAGATTCCCATATATTTCCATTATACTATTACAATTTACTATGTGCAAGTCAGCAGGACATTTACCTTAAAATTATTTTGAAATAGAAGAACATCCAGAAAACCATAAGATCCATGTCCTCAGATGTTTAACATTTAGTAGGATAATAGTATGACACAAAAAAATAACTCAGGGCAAGATAGTTAAATGCCAAGCTATACATGGTTACTCTCAGATTTAATGATTTCATGGACCTGTAAAATTAACCTCCACTCCCAAATAAAATGGGAATAGACAAGGCTGAACTGCCTGAGTTTTAATCCCAGTTCTGGCACTTTCTAGCTGGGTAACCTTGGTGAGATACTCAATTTCACTGAGCTTCAGTTTCCCCATTTGTAAAATGGGGCTGATAAGAGTAATTCCTTCATACGGTTGTGTGAACCTATGAGTTCAACCTAAACGTTGAAAAGTACAGTGTTTATAAAAATGACTGACAAAAAACAAGAACTTAACAAATGTTAGCCCTACAACAAAAACAACTCATTAATTTTTCCTCAAAAAAGCTATTAAAAAATTAGCATCTATTGTCACCATAGGTTTATGTACAAAAAGAAAGCATTCTCACTAACATGGAAAAGATAACTTGATTCTGGACCAGTGAAAACTTGTCATGGTCCACTACCCATCCGTGACCAGTACTTGGGACTGTCCACTATAGTCCATAAATGTTACTGGCTCAGAAAGAGAATAAAAGCAATGGAGCCTGAAATTATTAGGGACACTTCAATGAGAAACTGGAACATGAGGTGAGATTGGAAACATGGATTTAATCTGGGTAGACAAAGGAAAACATCTACATTTTTCCTTTAAGGTCTCTCTAAGGTACCTAATAAGATACTCTTTTCTTATGTGGAGGCATTTCAGTGTTTTAGAAACAACATCTCTCTCAAAGCCACAGTAATATTGATTTTAATATATTTTAACCTTCTCCAAAAAATCAGAGTATTGTTACTGTAAGTGATCACTTTCAGGTTTTAAAAATAATAGTTTGGGGGATGCCTATCTTCCTATGAAAATAAGTACAGGCACTGCGTTACCTAAATACTAAAACCTAAATACTTCATTGTTTGTAAAAAGTACCAACTCATGGAAAAATAAAAAGGACATTTTATACTGTGTCTTAAAGTAAAATGTCTGTTCATGTAATTATGATGTAATTGTAATTACTGTTAAATGTTTCCCATAGATGGTGTTACTTGTTTATTGATGTTAATACATTATCACTGACTTGTACACCCAGTGAATTACTAAGATTCAGCTATTTTTAATAGGATACTGTATTCATTACCACCCAACTAACTTAAAGATTCTTTTGATCCCCTGTTTTCCTTTTTGTTCTTTATAAACTGTCCCAGTAATAGCTTTCTATAGCAAACTCCCAGAGAGCTTGTAAAGAAAAGCACTACGAATGTTTTTTATGGAAAAAACTACACAGAAAAACTCTATGCCCCAAATATGCTAAGCACTATTGTGTTGTCCCTTGTATTATAGAAATATATTTTCATTTAAAATATTTTATAATCAAGTCAATATAATTTATTCTTTCTATTTCTTGAGAACATTTAGCATCAGCATTCTTCCTGTAATTTCTTCAGTAACGAGCAAGAACAAATTCTAGTTAAATGAACTGAAAGCACATGATTTTAACCCCACAATACATATGTAGAATAGTGTATATATACAATATAGTATACTAGCTAAGCATGAGTTATGTAGATAAATGTATGCTCAAAGCAAGGTCTTCAGGTTACTAGCTATGAGACCTCAGTTTAAGTACCTATACTAGCGGTTCCCACAGTGTGGGCCCAGAACTTGTTAGATAGTTGAATTCTTTGGCCCTTTCTCCACACCTACTAAAACAGAAACTCTGGAGGTGGGACTCTTGTTTTATAAAGCCCTCCAGGTGATTCTGATCCATGCCCAAAGTTTGGAAACATCGACTTCAACTCTCTGAGTCTCCCTTTTCTTATTTGTAAAATGGGTTTCCTAAGAACAACCTTGCAAGACCAGAGAGGTAAACAGATCAGAAAAAAGGACTTTGGCTCTCATACAGTCACCTTTTATCATCTTTATCTTTTTTTATTTTTTTTATTAAATCAAGGGCCCCAAACAAGGAGAATAAGCACATCAAAATGATGCACTGCTGCCACAGGCTTGGACTGAAATGTGCTGACTTGCTAGCAGTGTGCCGGGTACCAAAATAGGCCTCTGACTGCAGGGCAGGCCCTAGAGATATGAGCATTGAAATCACAAGTGGGCAAAATGCCTCAGAAGTAATATTTTATCCACATATAAACTAAGGCCATGCTGTTTCACAGTGACAAATGACAGCATGAGGAGAATAAACACTGATCTTTTAGGTCCCGAAAGACACTGGATTCCTATCCCTACTTAACTCTCCCCAGAGTACAGGCAAGGGGAATTCTCCTAATTGACGTCAGCTGCTGTAAGAGAAGGAATGCCATGACCTTAAACTTGGCCACTGGTCCAGTCTCACATCCAGGAACAAAGCCAGAGGGTTCTCCTGGCAACTGCCTGACATGCTAAATGGCAGGCCCAGCCACTGAGGGAATCCTTTGCTGCCCCAGGGACAAATTCCCCCACTGCAGGAAACAGACAAACCGGGGAGATTAGCAGTTTCCAGAGCTGAAGCTGGCCTATCCCCTCAGCCCAGAGAACAGAAAATAAATTCTAAATCTCTCTGTTCAAAAACCTAAGCTCCTGGTCTGCTTTTGCTTTACAAATGAGCAGAATATTCTCTGTAAGCCAAAGGGAAAAACAGGAAAATATGAGAACTTCAAAGAGAAATGTAGTAAATTGGATCCCTGCATAAACCATCTCATCATATTCAAGAAGTCTTTAATAGATATTGATTTTTTTAAATACAAACTAATAAGATGTTTTAAAATCAACTTCAACAATCCCTTTTTAAAAGGCTCTGTAATAAAAACTGGATCCAACCCCCTACTCTGCCAAAGTCATCAGCACAGCTCCCTTGGACGAGTACGAAAGGTTCCTAATCAAAGTTTCCTCCCCATTCCACCTACTCATTTCATCCAGGATGCTATTCTAGCCACAGACTTATTATGTAACTTCCCTGCTCAAAGATCTCCTCAACTCCCCGTTGCTTATAGAACATATCAGAATTTTTAGGTGTTGCCTATCTGACCCTGGCCTTCCAATCTCAATTTCGCCACCCCCTACACCCCCACCTCCCCACCTCCCCTAAACCCTCCTAAAAATATCTTTCCACAGCAAACCTCCAAGAAGATGCCTTGCCACTTTACAAAACATACAAGTGTCTTTAACATGCTGTTATCTCTGCCCAGAATGTCCTTCCCCAGCTTTTTAACATAGTAAAATATTACTTATCACACACAATCCAATATGAATATCATGGAAACTGTCAAGACTTTCTTGGCTCTCTACATTCCTTTTCCTGGGTTCCCATACCAGTTTTTAGGTACCTCCATGGCAATTCTTACCAAATAATATGGTAATCATCTGTTTATGTCTGACTCCCCAGCTGGACAGTGAGTATTCTACTTGAGGACTACCATCTCATATGTTTTACCATTGAGAATCCTCACTTTCTGAAAGAGTTCTCAATCCATACACAGGACAGGTAGGATCCCATCTATTTACCAGTTTTGTTTTGGAATATAATTATCAATGGGCACTGTCAGGGAAACCCTAGCCTTTTAGATAGAAAAATTTCTGGCTTTAAATTAACTATATCCACTTGGATACTTCTTAATTTGCTTGAATAAATCTAGGCCATCTACTTTAATCAATAGTATGACATACTTATCTTTGGGTAAATATCTATTTGTTTTTCAGGTTATATTTTGAGCCCTTAGAGAGCAGAGACCAGGTCTTATTCACATGATCCATACCACCTGTAACAGGTAAATGTCCAGTAAATGTTCATTAAATTGAGTTACCAAAATGACTTGCCACACTGATAATTTGGCCACATTTTTTTAATGTTCCATTTGTATGTTTGAGAGGAAACCAAAATAAGTTCAGCTCAATTTTCAGAAAAAGTCAAAGAAGGAAAAATAACTCCTCCACAAAACACTTCCAACACAGAAATAAATTCTTCAAATTAAATCTCTGAAACAGCTACTACTCTAATCAGGCATGTTACCCTAGTAAAAAGAGCAGAGGTTGCCTCAAGACTCCTTTGTTTTGGCTGGGGACCCATAAATATACCTCATCTCTACTCCCATGAGGACGGCTTGCTCACATGTCTGAATCCACACTCTGTGAGGGCAAGTCCACAGTGCTTTATCTCCCGCCGTACAGGGACAGACGCAGGAAGCCAGGATGGGACTAGGCAGCCTCCTGGTCCTTCTGTCTTCTCTAAAATAAAATGTACTGAATTTTAAGGGGAAAAAAAATCCTAAATTAACACACACCGTTCATTGCTTTAAAAACGCTCTAAGGGGAGGCTTCTAACACTGAAACATTAAAGAAATGTTAAGGAATAAAGGAATATGCAGATTTCCAATAACTAGGACACTAATTCTAGGTTTTTCTTAAACAAGGGCATACCCTGGCTGGTGTTAGCACAACTCCTCTCTAAACATTTGAGAGAGAAAAAATGTTTATTAATAAACAGTAGGATGGGGACTACCTAGACCCACGCACCTCAGCATTTTTAAGAATCTGACACATCCCAGGTGAAAGACCATTTCTTATACCATTTAAAAACCAATGTAAGGTCAGGCTTCAGGCTTTTTTCCCCTAAATTAAGTCCTTGCTTCTTTCCTCCTGACTTATCTATAAGGTTTTCATTTGTAACTATTTTATTTTCCTTCTCCTCCTACTCTTTTTCTCCCTTCTTCTTCCTTTTCCTTCTTCTTCTCTGAATTGTTGCTTACATTATGCATCTGAATTGTTGCTTAGATTCTCCATCTTTCTGAAAGGTAGAATTCTGAATTATAAAGAATAATCTACCTCGAAGATTTTTAAAGGTAGACCATTCCTTTTATGGTAGCCTTATATCAGCAATAAAGTACAACTTTATGGATTCAACTATACAAACATTGTATGAAATATTCTAAATTTAAAAATAAATATTACTCTGTTAGCTCAGATGTCCAGATAAATCAAAGTCTCAGAACACAATCATATATCATAAATTTGAACAATAAATTATAAGTTGTTATGGTCTGAATGTTTGTGCCTCCCTAAAATTCCTACGTTGAAACCTAACCTACAATGTGAGGGTCCTTGGAGCTGAGACCTTTGGGAGGTGATTAGGTCATGAAAGTGGAGCACTCATAAATGGGATTAGTGCCCTTACAAAGAAGGCCCCTGAGAGATCCCATGTCCCTCCCACCATGGTAGGACACAGTGAGAGGGTGGTGTCTATGAACCAAGAGGCAGGCCCTCCATCACACATCAGATTGGTCAGTGCCTTGATCTTGCCCTTCTAGCCTCCAGAACTGTGAGAAATAGATTTCTGATGTGTATAAGCCACCCAGCCTATGGTACTTTGTGACGGCAGTCTGAATGGACTAAGACATTAGCTTACTGGTGAATTATAAGAAAAAAGGTTTTTCTTTCTTTTATCCAAATGTTAAAATAAATTATTTTGTCCACCTCCTCTGCCACTATTATTCCATTTTCTTATGTTCCGAGAAAAAGAAGTCAATGCAATGTAATAAAGCTGATAATTTACCATTAATATATAGGTAGAATTTGTATCAATTCTAAGATAATTTGTTTGCTGATGAATTCAGAACTAGTATTTAGACACTAAATAATTTTAGTATTTTAGTATCTAAGAAAGCACAGCATGTTCACATTTGTTTTGTCCTTACATTTTCACTGTCTCTATGAGTTGGAGATAATAACACATGACTCCAGTTTATAATATGGAAAATGGGGTTCACAATCATATGCACAGTCTGTGGCTTGGTTTAATCATCATTGGTCTGACATGGCGTTAATACCTCTGTAGCCAATTTCTCCTTCTGCCTGACCCTAGCTCTAGTCATTGTTTTTCTGACTTATAAACAAGAAATCTAGCATCATCATCCAAAAATAAAATATAAAAAAAAGTCAATTTCTTTGGAAAAAAATCAGTAGGGGCGTTTTGATCAAGGAAGGTATAATCTGACATTCTACAGAGCTCTTATCAGTCACATTCAAATATACACTTAAATATCAATAACACTATAAGTACATGAAGATTTAGAAAAAAGAAGCAATCACTACTATATATGAAATATTTTTAAATGTCCCCTTTATTCCAAAAAGGACAATATTATGGGCCTAGTCATTTTCTTATGCAAGAATGATAATATTTAAAGGGAAAATAAACATTCTTTGCTTCTCTAAAAATTAAAATCTGCAAGTTTAGCAAATTCCACAAAGAGTAGTATTAGACACTCTATACTATTCAGAAATTTTGACAAGATTTAATTTTTATGGCATAATGCAAGTACATTTATGCAAAATATATATCTGCCCATAAGAAGTAAGAAAACAAAAATGTTCAAAAAGTAAAGACTTGTTTTCTAGGCACAAAATGCTACAAAAAGAGAGGGAAATTTGACTTTCTTCCTAAGTTCAATGCATTTCAAACTTACATGTGCATCGGAATCACCTAGAGGACTTGATAAAACACAGACTGTTAGGCCTCACCCCAGAGGATCTGATTCAATAGTTCGGAAGTGGGGCCTGAGAATTTACATTTTAACAAGTCCAGATGATAATGACGATGATGATGACAGGGACCACACATAGAGAACCACTGCTTTAACTCAGTCACTTGCTCAACCACTGTGGAAGTCTTCTGATGCATTGTATAACTTTTCCCAATAAATATCCCGTATTCTTTGTGCAAGTTTGTATTTCTACTGACAAACAATATCACTTCTTAATTATTATTTCAGAAATCTTCATGATCTCTAAGTTGCACACCACTTTTAGAGCATCACAATCTTATAGATATTTAACACATGAAAATAAAATATTTGTATATGTACAATATCCTTGGTCCCTTAATGTATAGATTTGACAGCAAAAGATCATGATGACTAAGGTATCTGAAGACTCACTGATAGCTAGGACTTTTGATTTGATGCTATAAACAACAAAGTGTGCACACAAGTGGGCAGCCTCCATCCTCAGGACTTACCTGTGACTGGTGCGTCAATATCCAGCAAATTTTTTTCCTGCCGAAGAATTGAAGCACCCTCTGTTATTATTCTCAATGCAACACTCTCTTCCAGCCTGCCCTCCTTCATGAGATGTGCCTTTAAGATATCCACACGAGGTTTTCCATCATTATCAAACACTTCCTTTGCTGTAAGCCGGTGACTTGGAGGAAATGGGACAGCTAAAAAGAGAAAAAGTCAAATTATCACATTCGTCAAAACTCAACAGCAGAAGATTTAATAATAACCACCAAATATCCATCCCTATCACTAACCACTTAATGGAGTATTTAAAAAATACCCACATTAAAATATGATCAAGAGCTATCTAGAATTAAAGACTGCCTTTTTCCTTTGATTCTAGATGCAATGTGATTGCTGAAAGGAAATTTACAGTTCTTATTCATTCAGTACTATCTCTTGCATCTAGAAAATCCTGACTGAGATAAAAGAAAAAGGAATGAGAAACAATTTTCTGTCACACAATAATCAAGTCAGCAAAAGAAAATAGTTCCTATATATCCAACCATAACCAATTCATGCCAAGATAGGTTTCCACCAGAAAACAGTATCCTCTACTGGGAGGAGAGGGGTGGGAAGAGGTCTGCCAACTAGATTTGCTGCTACAACTAAAGTCACATCTCTGACTTAACTTATCAACTCACTGTTTAAGGAAAGATCAGGAATCTGAAAGTAAAAGGCAAAAATGCACTGAATACAGAAGAGGAAATCAGGATTTTTATGCGAGTGTGCATGCTTGCACAGAAGGGACATCTCAAAGAATGAGGAGAGTATAATGTCAGGGAGGAATGAGGTATGTAGAAAAATGGTACAACAACAAACTCCAATTATTGCTCAGACTCAGAACTAACCATTTTCTCTTCCAGCCACCCCACATCTTCTTCACAGTAAGAAGCTTTCTTGTAGCTACTGTTTTCCTTCATATCCACGAGTACATTCATTCACTTATTTAGCCAAAGCAGATTCACTAAACTCCTTTAGCATGCCCGGGTATCCAAAGCCCCATGTTCAGAGATGGTATCATGAAGGTTAAATTTCTAATAAATGGCTAATAAGCCATTTCAAAATTCATTATTTCTCTATTTCATAGGAGCTTTCATTCACTGGACAACACTCAGATCTATCAGAAGTATCTGGTAAGGAGCATAAACATAGTTTCATGTAACTTTCATGTGCCATAGGCATTATTCCATATGTATAAAAGCATCTCCATATGATGGCTCCTCTCCTAGGAAAAGCACTTGATGTTAAGGAATAATCTTGACCCTTTCACTTCATAAGTGTTTCTCAAAGAAGCAAGGCTTATGTCAAAAAAATTTGTGTGACATAAGAACATAGATTTATTTCCTGAGGGAAATTATAACTACTTACTGACCCTTTCACTTCATAAGTGTTTCTCAAAGAAGCAAGGCTTATGCCAAAAAAATTTGTGTGACATAAGAACATAGATTTATTTCCTGAGGGAAATTATAACTACTTAAGAGAAAAGAAAAATCAGGAAATAACCTTGTAAGAATAGATACAAATACGACTTTCCTAACAATCCAGCCACATCTATTGAGCTATGTTGCCAAAATGAAGTGGCAGTGACAGATTCAGCGGGTGAGCAGGAGGCTTTTCTGGTCAGACAAACTTGGGTGCAAACCTTGGCTCTGCACACTCACCAGCTGTATGACCTTGGGCAAGTTAAACAACCTCCTTTGGCTTCTATTACTTCACCTGTAAACTGGGGATTATATCTATCTGAGGACTGTTATAATAGCTAAAGTAAATAGTAATAGTAGTAGCTAACATTTACAGAGTAATTATTTTATGCCAAGCATTGCTTCAGTAATAAAATCAGACACAACAGGAAAGCTGTTAGATGAATAAAGCATATGTACATGTGTTTATATATAAACTTTAGTCCCCATAACATCACTGCGGGGAAGAAATTTGAGGCTCAAAAATATTAAGCACTTGCCCAAGATAATCACCTAGTGATTTATGTGTAGACTCAACTGAGTTCAAACCCAGGAAGTCTGATGCCAGAATACCTGTGTTAACAACTAAACTATATTGCTTCCCAGAAAGTAGTTCACCACAGCGCTTAATCATTAAAAAGTGGTAAGTCACTTTTTAAAACTTAAATTCTAACAAATTCTGAGAAGTATTTCTTATAAAGACCCCTTTTAGTCTCAAAAATTTATTTGGGGCAGCTTATAGTAGAATAGATACACAGTAAAAGCAGGATGTAAAGTAAAAGATGAAGTGTATATTGCCAAAGTATAGTGTAAAATAAAAGAAAATCCAAAGATTAAACAAGAAAAACAGAAAAGGAGGAAATCGGGTCGCTAAAATTGAGGCATTTGGGGGTTATTCTGTCCATTTTATTTCTCTTCCCTCTTCCTTGTCTGACTAATGCTTATTAAGAAAACATTGAGATGTTTCAATGGCCACATTTCTTTACCTGGGTCTTTATGTATGTCTTAAGATTAGAAAATGTCTTACCTGGCAATTCCTCAAAATTCCCCAGACTGTAGGGCAAGAGTCACAAACTTCAAAAGGACACAGGTTGAGGGCAAGAGCTGAATTTTACTGAAAATGATTTCCCAAGGTGTGTTAGACAACTGTGAAGGTTTAAGTGGCTGTGCAAAACTATCAGGCAAGAATCACAGAAGCACAGAAGGGAAGGATTTATTGTCAGGCAGATAAAAGCAGTGGGTCTCTACCACACATGTATTTGCTAGCCTTATTAAACTTAACATAGATCAAAGGATTAAACCTGAAAGTGCCGAAGCATTTAAGAAGGTGAGAGGCAAAGGGAGAGAACCCCAGGGAGAGCCTCACCTTTGCAAATTAGACTTTCTCCTAGTCCCTGGACACTCTCCAAGGCTAAGATCACTGCAATAACAGAGGCTCCACCCTTCACTGCAGATCTTTTACCTTCCAGTAATTGCTGAAGTAACTAGTTAAGGTATAGCCACCTGCTTTGAGATATTGATGCTGGATCCAAATAAACAAGGGCAAGAAAGGAGAGGAAAAAGACCAATCAAGGGGCTCCATTTCCAACCAGATGATAGGAACACTGAAGAGATGGGGTCCTTTACCAGTTAAACATATGGCAAGGCCTGCAGGGAGCCAACACGGGCAATGAAGATGCCAAAACTCGAATGCAGAGATGCTGTCAGCAAGAGAGTTTTCTGGGACAAAAATAAGAGTGGGCTAATATTTGTGTATCTGCGCACCTTTTGGCTTCATAAAGAAACTACCACCCTTACAAAGGTCACATGTATTTACTTTTTTCTGTTCACCTAGAGTCCTACATGTAGATATCTGTACCAAATATTGAGCACACACTGAACCAAAGAATCTAATGTTCTTGGAAAACATTTATTTCATTAACTCATTGTGAAAGTGGCTATGATTGATATAATAAAATTGGATTTCTCCTTCTGTCCTCTGCTTTAAAAGTATTACAACAAGTTGCTTTCATTGATACATGAGCAGGCCAGCACTGGAGAAGCTAAGTTTGTGCATGCTACTAAAAATTCAGAAATAGCTACTGATATTTGAGCTCGTCCTCTGCTTTAAAAGTATTACAACAAGTTGCTTTCATTGATACATGAGCAGGCCAGCCCTGGAGAAGCTAAGTTTGTGCATGCTACTAAAAATTCAGAAATAGCTACTGATATTTGAGCTGGATATTTTCAAAACAATTTTCTTATAATTGCCTGTAAGTACAGAATATAGCGTTATAATACTTTTTGGAGCATCCTAAAAATAGAAACCCTCTCAGCTTTCTCTACTTCACAATCCTATTCAATGTCACTTTTTTCCCTCAAATTAAAACAAATACTCAAATTAAAACAGCAAAATAGCAAAAATTCGGGACATGTAAGTCCTTGACTGACTCCTAATAGGAAACATCACAGAGGAGGTATTAAAGGCAAACAACATACTAGACTAGGACCATGTTCTCATGTTATGGACTGTGGAAATCTGGCAGAGACTGATTTCCAGTGATCAAGGATATGATATTGTTTCTTTTCTCTTTGTTGTTTCTACCAGAGAGTTCACCTACTTGATATGGAGAAAAGTTACTAGTCTACGAACCAAAATCACATACATCCAGTATTGGCATCTATATAACAATTATTAAAGCTATTGTCAGTTCTGCATTCACCAGAGAGAAACACATTCCAAGTCGGAAAAACCTTGTAGCCACAGTAATCCTAGCTCTCACTTATGGCTGTCTATGAGAACCACACCTCAGAAAGATCCAGGGGTCTCTTCCTGAGTTTTAGACAATCACTATGTGGCTCAGTAGCCTTAAGTGATCTGTTATCATTTTGGGGTAGATCCTGGTATATGAAGTTTCTGTTTCTCAAATCTGAGCCACTTTAGCCACTATTGAAGGGATTCCACTGTTTTATGGGAAACATCTGTCACAGTTACACCTTTATTGGAAGGAGGAGCAGGATACCTGAGAATAACAGACTTAAGAAAATATTTAGCCTAGTGATTTCTTTAAAATTTTATTTTGTTTAAAGCATTTTTTTTCCTCAAACACAATTATACCTATAAAATCAAGTACATCCAAAGGAGAAAGGGGACTAAAAGCAGCTTGCCTGCCTCCCTTGTGCCCTATGATGGCTGTTAAGGTGTGCTCACAAAATCCTGAAGCCCTTTGGAGCAAAACTGGAAAACTCCCAATCAAGACTGACCCCCTCATATTAAACGTGAGCAAAGCGAAGTCCAGAGAGAGAATGAGTGAGCTGTTCAAAGCTAAGGGACTAGTCAATGGTAAAACCAGCACTAACATTTAGGTCTCCTAATTTCTGTTCCAGCACTTTACCTTCTACATATGAACTGTCCAATATGGTATTGACTAGCCACATATAACAGTTGAGCACTTGAAAAGTAGCTAGTCCATACCAAGATGTGCTACAAATCTACAATAAGCACTAGATTTAGAAGACTTGATAGAGGGAAAAAATGTAAAATATCTCATTAACATTTTTATATTAATTTTATATTGGAATAACAAGGTTTAGGACATATTGGGCTAAATAATATCTGTTACTAAAATTAATTTTACCTATTTCTTTTTACTTTTTAAAAATATTGCTACTAAAACATTTAAAATTGCATATATGGCTTCCTTTTACTGGACAGTGGTGCTCTAGACCCTGTATGCTTCTCAGTAAATGAGAATAAGGTGAGTGGAAATTATATTCCTTAGACTTTCTTCTCTTCCAATTTTGGTTTGATTCCTACAAAACCTCAAACTATCTCAAAACTGGCTGCACATTGGAACTGCTTTTGAAAAAGAATTATGCCCATACCCTACCTGTAGAGATTCTAATTTAACTGGTTTAGGGCAGGAACCAGGACATTGGCATGTTTTTAAATAATCCCAGGTTATACTGTACTAAGATGAAGTCCAGACTTAGATCCACTGATCTTTACCATAAGTAAAGGCACACAAAATGCCAGGCACTTTAATTTTTCCCCCCAAACAGTCTCCACACCAATCGACCACAGCAAATGCAATGTCTTTGCAAGTCCAGACAAGTTTATTTCAGCCCTCTCTGTAATCAGAACGTGTACAGGAACCGCTTTTGTCCCATATTTCATGTGGCTACTGTCTGCACAAGGGCTGTCAAAGATACTTAGGTCAGCACATGTTAAGGGAACAGCTTAAGGATATCACATGTCGGACACAATTTAAAACACATTCTGGCCTGACCTCCTTAGATTGGCACTCCTTCCCTCGTGGACATTTGCATATGTCACAAACCTCTAATCTAATCAAACCACATCAATTAATCAATCATAAAGCACCTATTAAGCACCTACCATGCATTGTATTCCACGTAAGGCAGTGAGAAGGGCCAGGGAGAAGTGAACTATAGATAACAAACATATGCACACCCAGACTCTGAAGAGCTTATTACCATGTGGTATAATTATTAGTTTTTGCTTGCGATAGTGGCATTTAGTTTAACTAAATGTTAAACTGCAGAATTGAAGAACAGAATTAAAGAAAATGAGAGAAAATGTAAGCAGTAAGGGGGAAAAAAGTGTCTTTATGTACCCTAAGGTTATGTCCAGGTTCCTAGAAATTCTTTCATCCAGTTGCATATTTCTCTTGCTCAAAGTACTTAATAAATATCTAATTTTTTAGAAAACTCCAGAAAACAAGATTCTGTTTTTAAGTAATGAAAATTAGAATGAGCCTATTGTAAGATACAATATGCTAGTTAAAATATACAAAAGAATCTCCATCATAGGTCATCAAAATATGTGAAATTTGATCCTACTTCTGAACAAAGATGGAAGGGAATATGTAAAAGGAAATGCTAAGGACTTTTTAATAAATTTTACTTGGGTTCTAATACTGGGCAATTAGGTTTAATTTTTATTCTTCTGGGTGTGAAAAATTCTATCAGTATGAGTATACACATTTATACATGCACAGAATGTCTGTATGAAAAGATATATAAAACATATTGTCTGTAAGAAACAGCTAAAAATTAACCGCAGCTAGCCAATAAGAACAACTGTAGAAACACATTTATTAGGGCTCTACTTATGCTACTCTTGCAGACACTCATCACTTGCTTGTTTGACATCATCTGGCTTTCATACAGATATTAATACCTGTCAAATTAAAATATGTGTGCCCATCTCAAGTGCAGTTGAATATTTATCTTGTAAACAGAAACATTGAGTCCCACTTAACCTAAAAAAAAAGATTCTTCACAGATCTATAAATAAATCTCCAATTTACTAATTTACTGGAGTTTTGTTTTGTTTTTGTTTTTGTTTTTGTTTTTTCCCTACTGTTCTGATTGCTTCTTCCATCCTTAAAAGGGATGTCCATACCCAACCACCCAAAGTTCTACCACACAGGTCTTGAGACTTAAAATGTATTCAATTATTAGACACAGTAGGTGTCCTAATTATTTCACTAGCAAATTGAATACCTCATTTGGTTTCCTGAATGTTCACATGCAAATATGGCACAATGGCATTTTATGAAACATTCCAAAAGTGTTAATAGAAGGGCATTATGGCACTCAAAACATTTATTGAAATTAGCAATCTTCTTTTCTCCTCTTCTGAACCTAAATCAGAAATGTGCTACAAGCAATTCTTTAATAAAAATCAGACACTAATTAAAAAATGTACATTCCAACTACAAGTGATAAAAAATTAGAAAAAAGTAAGTACCTGAACAGTACAATCAGAGCTTCTTTTAATACCTCAATTTCAAAATAATTTTTATTTAAATATTTATTTATATATATTTCAACACACTTATTTACATATAGCTAGTCCTCATCCTTTCCATATACAGACTTTCTTATGCTCCTGCAACCACGCATTTTTGAGTCTAAGGACTCGAGGAAACAGAAATGAATGACAGTCCACAACCCCCTCTGCATGTATCTTGGGAAATTCTATCAGAAAATTACTTTAATTTTTGATATTTTGGTTAGTTCTTTTCATTACAATTGCAAATGGCATATATAATTAATTATGTAATTATGATTCAACATGAAAGATTATTTGACAGAAGTTTTAAGAATTTCAAAATATTTCAGCATTACTACAATGCTTGAATAAAACCTGACTTTTTGTTATTAAAATAAAGTCATACACACAAGTCCAGTGACTAACATAGGGACCATGCCAATCACAAATTATTTCATACATGGACATGATAAAAGAAAAATTATATTTACTGGTTTTGAAACATATGCAACTGAACATTTAGATTAAACTAAGAATTTTAATTAAATATTAAATGTTTTAACTTAAGTATTTAAATCAAATTAAATGCTTAAAAAATGTAAAATATATAATTGAAGTGCTGTTACATTGGAAGGGTCTAATCTATACCAGTTTTTTTAATTTAAAAAATATATATAATCAGTAATACCAGGAAGTACCCCTACTATATTGGATCTCAGTACTAGATGAAGTGATTACAGGGATATTTCAGCAAATGGTATCTACGGTAATCTCCAGAACAGCAGACAAAGTAACATGTAAAATTCTCCTCACTGGAATGAATTTAAGCAGAGGAGCTTTTTATTTACAATTTATTTATTTATTTATTTTTGGCCTTGACCATTTTCTCTTTTTATCTAGAGAAATACACCATAAGAGAAGATTGAAATCAAGAAACAAACAAGGATAGATACTATAAGACAAGACAAATTTATTTCCCAAGTGAGCAGGTCCCTCTGAACATGGTAATTATCCCTTAGAAATGAAGAGTATCCAGGGATTCTAAAACTTTATTTAACCCAAGGCACATTTTACCAATCCTCAAATCAACAGCCTAAGTAAGACACGAAGTATAAGCAAGGACTTTATCTATGCTGGAGTTGAACTATTTCATTAAAAAGTCTTTAATAAATATAAACTTTAGAAATCTCTGTATTAAAAATAATAACCCTTCAAAATATAATATTTGACTTCTTAGTCCTCAATTCTAAACTTGTACACTAGTATGAAAAAATTTATCTATGCCCATAAATAACTCTTTTCTTTCACGTTCACCATTCAACTCTAGATGCCCACATATTATTCCATGCTCATGTTCCCACCCACCATCCCTATCTGCTGTGGTTAAAACATCCAGAGGCATCAAAATAATATGTTTTAATGAATATACTTTCTCTTGTTTGAAAAAGTCTTGATAAAATGTCAAAGCTACATCCCAAATGATCCTAACTGTTAAGCCCTAAGTGGCAATTTAAGAACATTACCACTATTGCATATAAAGGATGATCATTTAAAAAATAATAAGTCTGGTACACAGTACCTTAAATCTGTGTACCACAGTAGAACAAAGATCTATTGAAATATTTTGCCTCAGAGTCACCCTCTAGAGAGCCATGGGCAGGAACTAAATCCCCTAGTTTACACTGAATTCCACACGCCCTGGCTTTTGTACTCCCTATTCCCAGTAGGCTCTATAGCAGGTGGCAGCAAAGCATCAGGCCCTCTGGGCCTCTCCATGTTTCTGTAATGCTTACATTGTTTGCTTCATTCTGATGATCAGACCTGTTCTCATCCACTCTCTCTGGTCCACCACTTCTAAGAACCACTCACGCATATGAATAACACAAGAGGTCCCAATTCTCAGCACCTCAAATGTGGACTCCGCAAATCATGATCTTCACACATCTATTTAAAAATTGGAATGCTTTAAAGAATACCACCTACAGTACTATCCTCTCAAACTTCATTTTCATATGTTCCATTTATCTTTAAAACGAACTTGTCAATTTTGATCTAAAATCAAATATGCATTATTTTTAATCCATCAAGTGGAAAATGAGCAATTTAATAATAAAGCTGCAATAAGCTGCATGCCCTTCCTCAAGAAAGAGCCACTCTAAAGGATATTTTCCACCCATACGTAAGGCATATTTTGTGCATAAAATAAATTTTTAAATAATGAAGGAAATAGATCGCTGGGATTAGAATGCCAATTGCAAACTTACAGGTAACAGCACATCTCTCACTCTAACCGATGAGTCAATCAATCATCACTACTCAAAAAACACCAGAATAATTAAGTAGAAAGATTAACAATTAAGTTCCGTTGAGTCTCTAGCTCAATGTCCTGGCATTTGATAGATATTCAACCAATGTATTTCAGAGTGAACAGAAGAATGAATGGATTATCTTTTCTCCCTACTCACTCACAAAGAAGTTTAGAAAAAAAAAATTAATAAGAATAAATGGACTTGTTCAGATCTAAAAGCATGTAATGATAAAAATGATAGTCAATAGCCAAAATAACTCAGAAATCAAAAGCTTCATTTAGTGAATGCCTCTTAAAGCACCCGTTAGAGGAAAGAGACTATAGATGCCACATGGTGAGACAGGAGCTGAGCCCATACCCAAAATGAAACAGACATGGTCAAAAATGAGCAACAGGTAGAAAATTGGAAAGTGAGAGGGGAAAAAAAATTACTGAAAATTTTGAAGTACTAAATATTTTTATTCCCATATGTGAATACAGGATCACAGATAAAATCCGTTGTTATTTATGAGGTAAAATTAACACAAAAACAATAAAAATAAGGTTACATGGGTATAATAGTGCTTCATTACTTTTAGGCTCCTAAAGTACTATCTCATGGTATTTCAGAAAGCAGTCCAAATACTTCCTTAAAAAGAATATCTTCCTGGTTTATAAGAATGCTATTAATGCATATTTATTGAAGTATGCTTCAATTTAAAAAATACTTTTTTTTTTTTTAATTGCTAAACTTGCAATGTCTGAGACTTAATAGACCAACAGTTTCTCAGTATCTCTAAGTGTCAGAAATAGTTTAGGAGGAGAAAAGCCTCCTTTTCCCTCTCTTTAGTACCTGCATGACAAGCTATCAGCTACCAGTTGAAGTGAATCTAAACATTACTAGTAGACACAAATGAAAAATGTATTGTGAAATACAGGTGTCAAGAGCAGCTAAAAACTAGAGTATCTAACTAATTCTAAGCACATACAGAATGACAAACAGAACAACATAATTCCCATGATACATGACTTTAGGTTATAGCTCCCCCAAAACATTTAAAAAGCTTTAGTTCCATAAATGTTTCACTATCCAGATTAAAGACACTCATTTAAGCATGATGAGAAATTTAGGCTGTGAGTGAGTGCTTTTATTAAAGTTACATGAGCAGAATTCACAATTGACAAGTTAGAAATATAGTATTTTTTTATTACCACTTCATTTAAAATCACTCATTGGCTTGAAATTCTCAAGAAATAACCATGATTAAATGTAGAACTGACAGGTTAATACAAACGTAAGATATAGTATATGTTCAGTGAAAAGTAATCATGCACACATACAAAATTAGATGGTGTAATAGTGTATGCTACTCCAACAATGCAGATGTATTTTATTTCTAAGTCCCTTGGTACACAATAATGCTCTATTCAGAGCTCTGGTTCGCATCTTTTCACCAACCATGCTGCAATCCACATCTAAAACAGGGGTAAAGATACTCACTACAAAATCCATACCCCTTATTCCATAGGAGAGGAATGGAGCCATTCTTAACACACTAAATAGAAAGGGGTGGTGGCCTGCATAATTGAGGATATGTATATAGATCCATATTTCACAACAACCCCTACGGGACATCAGTGCATATCCATGGAGTCCATGATGTTTACATTCCACACTTAAAAATCTCTTATTTCAGATCACTAGACAATGCATTCTGTTTACAAAGAAAGGGAAAGGTATAATACAATTTCAATATACTCTTATTAAATATAATTTTAAATGACAATGTTTAAAATAAATGTTTTACTTATGTGATAATTGAACCTTGAGCAAAATATCTCCTTCCCTGATTGTAGCATATAAATGAAGATTTCTATACACTGTCAATTTTTTTTAGGATATGAGAGTTCTTCAAAAAGTTCATGGAAAATAGAATTAAAAGATAATATGGGGCCGGCCCAGTGGCGCACTGGAGAGTGCGCCACTTGGGAGCGCAGTGGCGCTCCCGCCGAGGGTTCGGATCCCATCTGGAGACCGGTTCCCGCTCACTGGCTGTGCGCGGTGCGGGCACAACACTGAGGGTTGCGATCCCGTTGCTGGTCCCCGGTACGGGCGCGACACCAAGGGTTGCGATCCCATTACCGGTCAGTAAAAAAAAGACAAAAAAAGGAAAAAAAAAAAAAAAAAAGATAATATGAATCTTTCCATAAACTTTTTGAAGTAACCTCATATAATTCAAATCAGGGAAAGGTCCTCGTTCTCAAAAGAGTGAATTCAGTAATTCATAATGAAACTCAAAATGTTCCTTTGAATCCGATGGTCTGGCAATACCGAATTAGTTATTCCATGTAATTTTAAACATTTATTCAAGCTTTTCAGAGGTAATAAGGCAAAGGGGCTAAAAGCATGAACTCTAAAGTCAGACTGCCTAGGTAAATTATATCATCTTGAGCAAGTTATTTAACTGCTGTATCCTAAAGCCTTCTGATCTATTAATTGAAGATTAAACAAACTAATATTTTAAAGGGCTTGAAATACTACTGGCATAGTAAATACTTCATAAGTATTCCTCATGATTAACAAATGCCTTGCTTATCTCCTTGATAAAGCAATCTCCTAATCATCCCTATTCAAATGTCACAGATATCACAACTTCTGAAAAGCCTGCTTTCCAGCTAAATCCTTCACATCCTTCAAGTACCAAAAAAAAAAAAAATTAACAAAATGTCCTTTAATCACAAAAAACACAGCTTTCTTTACTTTGTTTGTGTTGTGTTTGTTTTTTTGTCTTCAAAACACAAAACATTTGCTCCTGTAATAATTTTCATACTCTTAAACTCATAAGATACTCCACAAATCATTAGATGAGCTATACTGAATTCAAGAAATGTGTACAAATCTAATGTTATGTTCTTAAAAAAAATTCAATTTCACCCTCTAGTTTTCTGGTTGAAGAAAGTGAGGCTCAAAGAGAGTAAGAGTAATGGTGATAATAACAATAAAATAACAGAATAGAAATCACTAACACTTAAACAGAACTAACTATACCTTAGACACTGTAATAAACATTACATGCATTTTTTCTTCGAATTTTCACAACAGTCCTGTGATGTGGATACTATTATTCTCTATTTTTCATCTGAGAGAACTCAGGCACAAAGAAGTGAAATGACTTTACCAAGTTGACATCACAAAGGAGTAGGGGAAGCCAGGGGTAACACCAGGCTCTCTGGCTCTAGAGTTGTGCTTTTAACCCTTGCGATACTGCCTCTGTAGATAAGTGGTGATTCATCCAGTAATCCAACAGTAATTAAAGGCATAGCCTAAAGTATTCACCTAGTTCTTCAGATCCTCTGAACAATGCTCTTTACTTTTGAGTTCACTGTTCCCAACCCAGAGTGATGAACATAGCAAGCATTCAAGAAATATTTGTCTCATGAGTTACTTATATATGATTCACATCTCACCACATAATTCTCTAAGTGCAATAAAAAATATTTATCCTGCATGAACAGTTTGCTCCTTGAACATCTTCTTTGGCTCTTATGTCTTCTTATTTAATTGCTTCCAGTCCTGAAAGCAACCAAAATATTATAAGGAACAATTAGTTCAGTATTCAGCTTGTAAAAGATACAAGCTTTTTGTTTTAATTTGGTTTCTCATGGGTTGATCCAGAGGTAAATGAATCCTTCAAAATATTTCCACATATGAACACTGAGCTTAGGATCTACCCAAAATTCAAAATTTTTTCATCAATACTAGTTACAACTCTTAGACTAGCTTGTGATTTTGTTTAAAGTGTGCCTCCCCTACACTGACTCCTTAAAAAGCTTGTTAGGCAACATGGTGTTGACAATTTCCAGCAATATGGAGTATAATCTGAGCTCTAAATGCAAAAGTGTAGTGGTTATTAGTTCTGAATTACCTAATCGCCTATCTTCACATTCTGATTTTAACAGCTATATTTTGTTTAGAAAATCCTTGAGAAGCCAGTTTCCTCACCCGTAAAATAGAGACAATAATATTTACTTCAAGAAGCTGTTGAAAGGTGTAGTGGATTAAATTATGTTTCCCAAAAACTCAATGAAGCTTAAATTTTGTCCCCCAAGATTTATGCATTAGAAACTTAGCCCCCACTGTGACTGTTAAGAGGGTGAGAAATCCCATTATGGTAATTGAAGGGTAGAGCCTTGCAGAGGTGATTGGATCGTAGGACCAATCAGTAGTGAATGGATTAGAAATGGTGGTCAAGGGCATGGTTCTCAGGGCTTTAAAAGAAGAGCAAAGTCTCTCTCTCTCTCTACTCTCTCTGTTTCTACCACCTTGCAACAAGAGACCCCTGGGTCACTGTTGCCACCACCAGATGGACTTTGGACTTCCCAACCTCAGAAACTGTAAGCAATAAATTTCATTTTCTTTATAAATCACACAGTTCCAGGTATTTTGTTATAGGCAACAGGAACAGACTAATATAAAAGGGTTAAATGAAACCATACCTGCAAGAGTACTTAGTGCAATATTTGGTGTGAAGTATGAGCTCAAATTTAAGTACAGTCGTTCCTTGGGACCCATGGGGGATTGGTTTCAGGATCTCCTGCACATATCAAAATCCACAGATGCTCAAGTCCCTGATATAAAAAAGTTATATTTGCATATAACTTATGCACATCCTTTTATATACTTGTGTATATGTTTATATAATCTCTTTATATAAAAATAAATATATAAATTATATATAATATTCATATATAAATATATACATAAATCATCTCTAAATTACTTATAATACCTAATACAGTGTAAATGTTACACAGATAGTTGTTACAATGTATTGCTTAGGAAATAATGACAAGAAAAAAAGTCTATACATGTTTAGTGTAGATGAAACTTTTATTTTTTAAATATTTTTAATCTGTGATTGGTTGAACCCATGGAAGAGGAACCCACAGATATGACAACCATGGATACAGAGTGCCCACTGCATAAATATTTTTTATTATTTGTTATTATTGTGCTTCAGTAAATTTCCAAAAGATTTCTTTTATTCTTTTTTGTCAGGATTTTGCTGTTTATTTAAAAACTCTCATTACACTTGGCATATTTATGTGTTAAAAAACTTGGGAATTACATAAATGCTTATATCATCTAACTGGCTTAAGAGGAAGGAACTTACTTGCCAATTGGCATTAAAGATGGCCCAAAGACGGCTGTTGAATCAAGAATTTTATTCATCTTCATGAGCAAATATGAAAATTCCTACTATGAGTGTAACGTGACCTTAGTGGAAGGCTCAAAGGAACAATTCACATAGAAGCCCACAGACTACTGGGCTCTCAAAGAACATCAGATTTTATGTACACAGCAGCATTTCCCAACTACCATTCTGAGTTAATAGATATTTTATTTTAAAAAAAAACACATTTTGGGGGGGCATAAAAAGCTCCAGAACATCTATGTTATACATGGTTAAATGAATTTATTTATGGCAAGTTTTCCTAGAGATTTGAACAGGCTATGTGTCTTGTGAATATCTAGGATAATCAATCATGTCTCATCTCCCAACTTTTTCCATAAAACACAGTCTTCCTGACACATCTTACAATATGTTTTGAAAAAGCCTACTATGAACAAATAGCCAATTATTTTGAAAAAGTGAGTCATTAGGTTCATACAAACACGAATATTAAACAATAGAAGATATCAGTAAAACTAGCCAGAAATTTCAATCAAAATCATAAACACATTAGGTTGCTTAAGCTAAGGACATACTGTATTTGTCTATTAATTTTTTAAAAAAGTAAAAAACCTGCTTATTTCTAATTTCTATTTACTTATATGTGTACCATACAGAACAGTGTACTACTATGCAATAGAAGTTAACATCTTTTAATCTACAATGCACACAGTGTTCTTTAATAGTATGTAACTACAACCGTATATATCAGTTTAAGTCAAATATGATTTGGAAATACTAAATGGTATTAGATGTCTTCAAATCAATAATGGATAAATCAATTCCTAATATTTAATTTCAGTTCAAAACTGCTTTAGCTGTCTTAATTTGACTATTCTCTGGGCAAGGGAAAATGTAATCATTTGGAATATATAACTACTTTATCAATATAAGATTTTCAACTTTAAAAAAAATTAACCATTAAGACAATATCCATACATGCTTTACACTGTTTCCATATATGATTTCATTCAATTTTCATAATAACCCTATGTGATAGGTATCACAATGTTCATCATTTTATAGATCGAGAGTGAGAAAAAGAGTTTACATAACATGTTATGGATAGCACAGCTGGTGTGCAGAGCCAACACATAATTCTAGAGTCTTGACACCAAATCCCATGCCCTTTCAACTAAAGTTTACTACATTAATCTGAAAATGCCTGTAAATTGTAGGTTATCAAAGGCAGTTACTATTTCTTTTTAAAAGGTAATTAAGGAAGAAGGAAACCAAAGAATTCCAACCAAAGAAAAGAAGACCTTTGGTTTTTTGACATTGACAGGGTTGCCACAGCCCCAGGCATCCCCCCTGTCTTCCCTTCACTTTCAAAAACCCAGTGTTAGGCACTCTCCATCTGTGCTCTGGGGGCCAAACTAACTTTTCAGCATGCCAGCCAGAGATAATAAAGACTATCATTTAAGTGTTTACTCAAATTAATTACAATGTATGTTTGCTCTCAAATAAGAGATTGGTTCCTTCTTATTTTAGGGTCTTATTGTAAAGAAGTTTGGTTACACAGTTGTGCTTGCCCCAAGGCTCTAAGACTCCCACTATCTGGATTCAGACCCTTTTTCTGATACCTAGTAGTTCTGGCTCTTTGGGTGATTTATTTAATCTTGTGGTGTCTGAGTTTCCTCCTCTGTAAAGTAGGGATAACAGCATAAGGCTGTTGTGAGTATTTAATGATAATATACGTCATATAAAAACCTGGAATAATGCAAAGGTTTGACAAAGGTCAGCACATGTATTAGGGGCTCAATAAATGTTCGTATCATCATAAGATTTGGTAAAATGAGAGCAAATGCAGAAAAATACATCAGCTCCCTGAGTTGTGATTTACCCGGAAAAAAAGAATCAAGAATCATTACAGGCCATCATCAAAGATAACCTCCATAGAATATGACATGCTGGCTTTCAGCATTGATAAGTGTCTCCAGGGAAAAAATTATATTTCTGTCTATTAGATAAACAAAATTTAAAACTCAAAACTCAAGAATGCAATTCCTTCCACAGCAAGATAATCGGTAACAGCTCCTTTACCAGCTGATGAATTCAGAAGAGTCTTTCACATAGGTTTACTAATATAACTAGCCACCAAAATCACCTGGCAGATCTCACTGAAATAACCAGTGATAAAATGTAAAGGGCTAAATTTTGTTATAAAAGTCTCACTTTAACAACCTCTGCATAGAAACCCCAAATCACTGATAAATCGATTAGGCACATGCCTATAATCAGCCATATCAATTTTCCTCCTAGTCATTTCCCTCATTTTCATTTAAATTAATATAATTCCTTAGCCAAAATACAAAAGAAAAATGTTAGAACACAATCTATTCACCCTAATAGCAATAATCAAGTGTTTTCATTCTCATGGTGTTATAACTACGTACCTATTTGCTAAGAAAACTTTCATGTCTTTTCCTTAGGTTTTGTCCTGTACATATTCACTGACTTGAGTGTATTGAGGGAAAGTCATTTTACCAAGTGTAATATTTACAATAATGATATTTACAGTTAATAATATAAATAATAATTTACAAATGTAATGTGTCTTCAAGCCAAAAAGAGATTTGTGACTTTCTTCAAAATTTTAAAAACAAATGCAAATTACCATGAAATTAAACAAAAACAAAAACTCTTCAGCTAGCCAAAAGCCATTAAGCAAAATATAAGAGAATATAAATAGACTTCTCTATCTGAGGAATACTTGTACATAACTGAACAAGGTTACTACCCAAACATAGAATGCTTTAATTTATACATGTTACATTGATTCCTTCCAAATTCCTCAATTCTAATATTAGAAAAGGAATCAAGTAAAAGCCTTCTCTACTTATTTTCTTTTCTACCTAATCATCTACTAACCATCCAGTTACCTATTAAGCAAAATATAATTTCCCAATTTATGTAGATTTATTTAGCATTAAAGTATTTTCTTTCCTTTGGTAAAGGAAGATAAACTACATAAAGGGGAAAGAAGGTTTAATTATATGTGCCAGAGACAAGGACTAGGTCACCATTCTAATCCTAATGTCCCCCTCTAACTAAATAAAACTAACCTTCAGTTGTTTTCATTGACGCATTTTAAAAACTCATAATTTAATATAACTAATGTATGTATTCCAGAACAAACCTCATATTGCACTGATATACTGAACCTATTCTAAAATACTGCTACTCTATTAAAATGTGTGACACACTTTATTATACAGTATCAAAATGAATGCCACCTACCAAAGATTTAGAAACAAAACATGATGAATTTAAGATTAAAGTTGTAAGTATCACCAAAGTTCAACAAAAGCAGCACTATCGAGTGGAGAAATACAAGACATATTTCGTAGATGATAAACTACATAGTTACCAAATTTAAAACAGCTTTTACTAGGCAAGAAACTGACTTAAAAGAAAAAAGTCCCTAAGTCTTGAACTTTTGTGCCAAGAAGAGTAATAGAAGAATCTAAGAATTACGGGTTTTTTTGAGTTGAATTTTTTTGGCTGACCTACATAAGAATGCAAAGGAAAGACATTTCACAATTAATAAACTGCACGGCATTACATATGATTTCTCATTTGAAAACATTATTTAACCATTGTATCATGTAAGGAAAAATAGTAACATGGTCCCCAAATAAACTTCAATCATGTAAACTATTTTCTTCTCATTTATACAATGAATGGCACTGTCCCAACTCAAGAAGCTAGTGGTGATAATAAATGAGCATAATTACAGTTTTTGAATCCTGAATTTTCTTCACTGTGCCCAGTCATGGTGTTATGAATTACACTTGTATTTCACCAGGTGATCAACACGTTGGGGCCCTGCATTCCACAAACATGTGAGTCTTTCACAACTACTTTCTAAGACAGCTCAATTGCTACAAAAGCACCCTGTAAATTATAATAAACTACTTCTTAAAATTGAATAAAATCACCACATACTCGTACAATTATGGTAAATCACATCGGAAACCATTTTGAAAAGGAAGCTACTGAAAAATTCCTTTCCTAAAGTAATATACAAATATTAATAATATACTTTCAATGATCAGGGGAAATAAAAATGTTCCAAAAATTATATAAGTAAAGGATGCTATTTTGGAGCACAAATCAATTAAGTAGTGTTAGCTCTTAGAAACCCTTCTAAAATTTGTTGAAGAGATGAACTACGCTATTGTGTAAACTGAGACTGGACATTTTCTATGGATTTCATTTATCCCTGGAGCACTTTACTCTGGTATGGAGAGTTTTGAATACTTGCATCTGAGACCTGGCTCTACCACAACCATATAAAATAAGTGTTTATTGTTCTCATTTGACAGCTTAAGAAAAAGAGGTTTAATACCTTATCCAGGTTCACTCTAATATTAAGTGGCGGAATTTGGATACACACTCAGATACATCTGGTTTCAATTCTTTACACTATGCTATTAAAGTACACTACTTAATCTATTAAATAAAACTAGTATTCTAAATAATTTTCAAAAACATATTCAATTTTTAGGCCATCAAATCTAATTTTATGTATATGCTGAGTGAGTAAAACAGTGTGGTATATAACATTTACTGGTTCTAAAGTCAGCAGAGAAAGATTCAGGTCACTCACTGGCTACACAAGCTTGGGCATTTCTCAATTGCTCAGTTTGGTGTGTAAAATGAGGGAATCCCTTTCCATTTTCAAAATACAAGTCACATAGGAGTTTCATGTATTTACCTCAGCTATATAGCCATTCCTGTTTAACAAATCCCAGGGTATCCTTGAACTACAAATTTGGGGGGAACACATTTAAAAATAAAAATCAACATAAAGCAAGGGCCATTGCAGTCAGTTGTAGGGTGTGGATATTGCAGAAAAGTATCTTCATGAGAAACAAATTGAGGGACTGAAATCCCGACCCCACTGAATGAGTCAAGCCCTCAGCCTTTTCTACTTCTTGCATTGGGTGGACACTGGCCAGCCAGAGGCCCTGACTTATAACTTAATAAAGAACTTGTTTGCCAACGTAGGATAAGAAAAGAAACGCAATTGTTCTATTACTCCTCTCCACTTTTTAGAGCTTGAGAATCAGACATCTGTCCTTGAGAATCAGATATCTGTCCTGAAAGAGCCCAGCAATGAAAGGAGTAGATTCTTAATAAACCTGATGAAAGGAAAAGGGGAGAAAAGAGGAGGAGAAAATGACAAAGAAAGAGTGAGAAGGGAAAGTCAAAGGAGAAAGAAAAGAGAGAAGGAAAAAAAGAAAAAGTTATTAAGCGGAACTATGAAGAATATACTCAAGTTTTCCTACTCAATATTAATGGAAGAGAGACTAATGCCCTCTCCCCAAAGAATAAGATTTTACCCTCAGTAAATACAGAGTTCAATCAATTGGTCTTTACTATCAAATAGTATTTAAGGGGCTGGCCGGTTAGCTTCGTTGCTTACAGTGCAGCCATATTACACACACAGCTTCACAGGTTCAGATCCCTGTACCAGCCAGCTGCCAAAAAAAAAAAAAAAAAAAATAGTATTTGGCTAATATTAACTACTTAGAGAAAAATCCCTTAAAAACTGAATTATATTATTGGATATATATATATTTTTGGAATTAAAATGTGGAAAAACTGAAGTATACTCTCCCACCCTTATCATTGAATTTTTTCCCTGCACTTTAAAAAATTTTTCTGTTACACCCAAGTTTTCCCATAGCTCTTCACTGTAGAAGGTCAACTTTTGTTTTCACAAATACTAGGAAGGGTGAATAATAATTACTCACAGTTTAAATTCCTTTCTAGAAACAATTCATTTAGAGAAAACAAAGGAAAAAAAAATCATGTGTAATAATGGAAAATACAGTTCATCCAACATGCCGATAAGACAGGAACACGAATAATAAGAATATTTCAGTGGTAGGGATAAAATGCACAATAAAATGTTTTCGGGCAAAAAGAACAGAGAGCTAATGAAGTAAATGGACATAAAGGGGAAAAGTGGCAGTTTTCAAGGGCTAACATGAGCAGAAATATACATTTTTTTAAAAGTCTTAAATCAGACATAGCAATCAATCAATAACCAATTGAAGCATGTTTTCCACCACTATTTGTCCCCCACAGTTTTATGGAGATAGTACAAATAAACACATGGTTCCTTTAAGAATATCTGAAGATTTGAGTTTCTTCATTCACTTAAAAATAATAAATGTTTTTGTTAAGTTCCTATTATGTGCTGACCTAGGTGTTGTAGAATCAATGTTAAAACTCCTACTTTGCTGCAGGACCTAAGAATGGGGAAAAATGGCAGGCTGTGATTGGGATTCTCCGCTTCACTGTGAAGGCCTGATATGCTACACAATTTTATGGTCTTGTGCTCAAAGGTTCTTAAATATCTTTTTTTTTTTTTTTTTGTCTTTTGTCTTTTTTCCATGTCCGGCAACGGATCACAACCCTCAGTGTTGCCCCCGTACCGGCCCGGAGACCGGCAACGGGATTGCAACCCTCGGTGTTGCTCCCATGCCCCGCTCAGCCAGTGAGCGGGAACCGGGCTGTATGTGGGAAACCCTCGGACGGGAGCGCCGCCGCGCTTCCCAAGCGGCGCACTATCCAGTGCGCCACTGGGCCGGCCCGGTTCTTAAATATCTTATCACTACATCTGGTAAGTAGAATATTTAAAGAATAAATTGAAGATCCACGAATAACGTGGGCTTACAGAATAATAAGGAGAAAATAAATTAGGGAAAATGTCGCAGTAGGAAATATAATTTCAAATACACTAAACTCAATGAGAAACACCCATGTACACAAGAGTCACTACCCACCTCTTAATAGAAAGGCACAGAAATGCCTAAAATCCCAGTAAAATCTTTAAAGAAAATCTAAAGGTAAAGTTAATGGTTAAAAATACATACAATAAAATACTATTGACATGAGAAAATAAATTAGGAAAAATGTCGCAGTAGGAAATATAATTTCAAATACACTTAACTCAATGAGAAACACCCATGTACACAAGAGTCACTACCCACCTCTTAATAGAAAGGCACAGAAATGCCTAAAATCCCAGTAAAATCTTTAAAGAAAATCTAAAGGTAAAGTTAATGGTTAAAAATACATACAATAAAATACTATTGACATTTCCATTTGCAAAAAACTAGTATTACTGCCTGAGATAGTCATTAGACATATTTGTGACACATCCAAGTCATATTTCCTTAATGACATCAACAATTATTATACCCAGATTCCTCCTCTACTTACTAAAAAAGAATACCCAACCATAATTTTTTTTTAACAAAGCAGTCATAATAGTAGTTAACACCTAGAACAAAGTGAATATTCAACACACATTACAGCCTTCAGTACAGTCATCTTGGGAAAGGCTGGTTAACAAATTATATTCCATGTAACAATACAGACTGATTTTCGAGATGTATTGTTTGAATTGTAAAATGAAATGAGGAAATTCAAACTGAAAATCAAAAGATTTCCAAATTTCCTTCATTAAGCGATTTACAAATGCATAAATTTACAGCATTAAGAACTGAACTAACTTTACATATAATGTAGCCAAATGAATGTTATTGAACAACCATAATGATCATTTTCCATGAAGTTAAATACTTAATCACAAGGTTTGATTAACAGGCTCTGGTTTCTTGCATGCCATGTCATCATTATAATCAGAAAACTGGAAGAAATTTGCTTCAATTAAGTATAAAACAGATGATCACACTTAGGAAGAAAACATATTTCACTGCCACTTATATAGTTAAGTTACAAATACATATGAATATTTTCATCTAAAGGGAATAAGATTATTCCGTAGCCTATTTTAACAACACACTTTTACATTTTCAAATCCTTTGAGCCAAATTCAGGGAATACATTCTTAAAATAAGACTAACGGATACCCAATATTTTGTTTTTCAATTACTTAACAGCATGTTTTTGGTTTTTTTTTTTCTTTTGATTTGTTTCTATCATAGCTAAAATAATAGTCAAACGAGAAAGAGAAAATTAAACCACTCCTTTTTCAGTAGAAACATTTCTCTTTCTAATTTAATCTATTTCTTTATAATCAAATTAAAATATAATCTCTTAAATAGACAGCATTGATATTAAACTTTATTTAACAAAATCACCAGAGATCAATGGGTTTTAAGAAAAAAATCTAACTTTTCTGATGCTCAAAGAAAAATATACTTAACTGAGTTAAGCTATGGAAACAGCTTATTTTTTCTGGTTTAATTATTCTTATTACCTATTACATGAAAATGTCACACTTTGGTATTTCATATTGCCAATTTCCCTATTCACCTGAAGACAGTGTCTGTCATCTAATGGCTCTCTTACACACTATCAATAACTCACATTCATACTCACACCCCCATACAAAGGTTTAATTATCTTTTCATATTAAATTATGGCAGTTACACTAGTCACTTCAATGGGTCTGAAAAATTTAGAGTTTTACCTCAAAGTCTGCATTGCATTGGGGCCGGCCCGGTGGTGCACTGGATAGTGCGCCGCTTGGGAAGCGCGGCGGCACTCCCGCCCGAGGGTTCAGATCCCACATACAGACCGGTTCCTGCTCACTGGCTGAGCAAGGCACGGGAGCAACGCTGAGGGTTGCGATCCCATTGCCGGTCACCGGTCTGGTACGGGGGCAACACTGAGGGTTGCGATCCGTTGCCGGACACGGAAAAAGACA
>NW_007727038.1:399137-400760 GCF_000696425.1 Galeopterus variegatus
TTCAGATCCCACATACAGACCGGTTCCTGCTCACTGGCTGAGCAAGGCACGGGAGCAACGCTGAGGGTTGCGATCCCATTGCCGGTCACCGGTCTGGTACGGGGGCAACACTGAGGGTTGCGATCCGTTGCCGGACACGGAAAAAGACAAAAAGACAAAAAAAAAAAAAAGTCTGCATTGCAAAATATTCCTAAACCCGAATGAGTACTTTTGCCTAAAATTGCTCCTGTGGTTTTATTGAAACAGGTTGTCCTATTTGAATTAAACCAAGAGAAAGTCTAAATATTCTATTCCAAATCACTCCCCACTAGTCTTGTAGCAGAAATTCCAGTGATCAGGTAACTTTTATTATCAAAAATGATGTCAAATACAATTGAACAATTCTAAGCAAAAACCATTCATATTATAATTTAGTAAGAAAAAGCTTTCCAAATTACTACTATGAAATGACTTGCTTCTATAGATTCAGAATTTCATATAAAGTTTTTTCATTAGTTACAACATGATAGAAAGCAATGATTCTAATTGTACACTGTATAAAATGTGAAGTGTTGTGGTAGAAAGATTATCCAAGGACCGTAAAAATATATTCACATTATAGTGCCTCTTTCCAAAACCCCATATAGAATTAAATAAAATATACAGCTGCCTCTGTAGTTACTACAAATAACAAAACTAAACAAACCATTCATATTAATTTGCTTAGTAAAATAATATTTTACATCTATATTAAAGATTTCTAATTCTCTAAGACCTGACATATTCTAGGTCATGTCACTTAAAAGTTTGTTTAAAAGAAAAGGCATATCTTGAGAATATTTTGAGAATAAAAGTTATTCTAGTTAGCATCTCCTCACAGACACAAGGAAAAAAAACCACAATTTTCAAACTGGAATTCTAACACTTTTACACTGATTTTGTTTTAAAAAACATGTATATATATATATATATATAAAAGAAATGATTTCAAGCACCTACTTTATCAAAAAAAAACACATAAAAAATCAAGCCCAACATCAACAACAGGCACATAGAAACGTAAGGCATATTCATGGTTCCTGATTGTCAGTCTTGAGGGATGACTGCATACTATTGGAGTGGACACATTGTAGTATATAAACAAGCTTCCAACTCCAAAGCATATTTATTGTACAAAAATAATATATAACAGCATCAGCTAGTAATTTTTTTTTTAACTGCTTCAAGGAACAAAACATACTTCCATTTGAAACAAATGTGTCATTCATTATCTGGTAGCCAAGATAATTGAAAGTTCACACGTTCTCTCTTCTAGATTGTGCTCTTAACACTATCAAAGCACATTTAAAAATAGGAGATATCCAGTCAGTAGGAGATAGCCAACTAATCCTTGGTTTGTTTGGTTTTTTTTAGAGATACATCCTATTGAATTTTTCTTATTCCTCCTCATAAATACAAAACAACCTATATTTAAATTTAGAAGCTCAGGGAGCCGGCCCGGTGGTGCACTGCTACAGTGCGCCGCTTGGGAGCGCGGCGGCGCTCCCACCGAGGGTTCGGATCCCACATACAGACCGGTTCCCGCTCACTGGCTGAGCGAGGTGCAGGCGCAACACCGAGGGTTGCGATCCCGTTGCCGGTCCC
>NW_007727038.1:401354-403700 GCF_000696425.1 Galeopterus variegatus
TGCGCCGCTTGGGAGCGCGGCGGTGCTCCCACCGAGGGTTCGGATCCCACATACAGACCGGTTCCCGCTCACTGGCTGAGCGAGGTGCAGGCGCAACACCGAGGGTTGCGATCCCGTTGCCGGTCCCGGTCCGGTACGGGCGCGACACTGAGGGTTGTGATCCGTTGCCGGACACGAAAAAAGACAAAAATAAATAAATAATAAATAAATAAATTTAGAAGCTCAGATTATAAATGAATTCGGAAAATGCTTTAAGTCATCACAATCATTTATCAAACTTTTTAAGATAACTTGAAAAATCATTGCTTTGCTCATGTACAAGATTTTAGGAATTACATGAAGTAACAGTGGTGGCCTTAACAGCAAGCATACTGTTACATAACTCTAGGAAATCTACCAGTTATTTGTACCCCTAGTCAAACATGAAAGGAGGACCCAACATAACTGGGCTCACAAGTTAGGCACAGCTGTGGGTGTTTCACCATGCATTATCTGATTTATTCTCATGACAACCCTATTTGGTAAAGCTGAAAAATAAATAAGTCAGACAAACCCACTTTCTAAATAATGGGATAGCATAAATATCAGTCCTCTACACCCAACATAACAGAGATCTAGTTTTAGAGGAGCATTTTCTGGACAACACTAGGTAAAAAAATAAACATCCTTGTACTATCTTCTTTAAAAATGAACATAGGTTGAGAAAATAATATTGTAAGGCAAATTATAAAAATTTCTATATGGTAAAATATACAAAATGCTTAACATTTTTATTATGCTTTTAATTTTCTCAACTGAATATACTTTTCAGACAATGCTCTCTTACAGTCAAGCATATGGCTGTCTGTTTTGTTCAATGACAATATTAGAATGAATTACTGAGAACTACAAAATCTTCATCTATTGAGGTGTTCACTGTTAAAAGCTGTGTTTACTCATTCTGATACATCGTATTTAAAGGTAAACGCATTGCTTTTCATGATCACTGCCAGCACCACCATCCCCACCACCACCAGGACCAGTACAAAAAAAATCAAACCAAGAACAAGCTATACCAAAAATGAATCCCAGGGCTTACTCGGAAGCTTATATTCATTTGCTTTCCTTCTTCTTCTTTTTTTTTCTTTTTTGTTCTTTCCTTTAGTACAGGAGAGAGGGCCATTTAATTTCAAAAAATATATATGAGAACCACATTATAAAATAAATGGACAGAATTCATTTCCACACTGAATCAGATGTCTCAACTTGTGAAACTTTCTATCCCCAAACCCACCTCAAATACACATTAAAAATACATTCAATAATAATGGTAATCCATAATTGCTGTTTTTAGCCATTATTTTTCCAGTCCTTAAAAATAATATCACATAAAAGATTATTCATTTTTCTTTCATTTCTGTTTGAGTAAGTGTGCACTATAGGAGGGGCACACTTTATACCCTTTACATTACCTAACATCATATATGGAAATCTGATTATTTTTCCCAATTGTTATTTTATCCCAAAGTCATGATTATCTATTGGCAGGTATCCAGGAATGGATGATTCATTGAACTGATGAAAATGTGGTTCATAAAAATATCATTTATATCAAACATAGGCCAATTGTACAAGGACAAAATGAGGATCTACTCTTAATCAAACAATAAAAATATAAATGAACTTCCATTAAAAAAGTAGTATGTTTTAGCCTATTTAAATATAGTCATTTTTGCTCCAAAATCTCTAATAGCTATGCCCTGAAACACAGATACCAAACTAGATTAGCTGCAAAGACACAGTTAATATGTAATTATCCATGCAACGTGTGTAGGTCACTAGTGTATATAAACCAAACATGATTTGTATATGAAATATAGGTATTTGGGTATCTCTGACAGCTATTAATGTACATTTTTTTCAATAAAATAATCATTCTGAAAGGTCTATTTAGGTCTATTTGCCGAGTCTCCCAAACATGTCAAATTGTTCACATTAACTCCTGCATTCCCCCCATGCAAGGGATGAACTAAGTAGTCTCTTAGACTTAATGGAAAGATTGGCTTAAATTTGACCTTGGCTCTCTCTTTATAATTAGCTGACTCATTCCCTAGGGGAAGGAGGTAATTAACTTACTGGTTCAGAACTTCCTTAGGAAAGAAATGTTAACTCTCACTTAAAAGGGCTTTCCTTGTTACTACAGATCTAAAGCAATCTCAGATTTAGATAGAAATTGTAATTTATAAAAATCCTTTCAAACATATTAACTACTTGGCTCCATACAAAAGCCCAGTGACTTAGTTTTGGCCACAGGGCCCTAAGGCACAGACAAGGTAAGTCATACTGGCAAAATCATAATTCTAATGG
>NW_007727038.1:403985-406319 GCF_000696425.1 Galeopterus variegatus
CAGATAGAAATTGTAATTTATAAAAATCCTTTCAAACATATTAACTACTTGGCTCCATACAAAAGCCCAGTGACTTAGTTTAGGCCACAGGGCCCTAAGGCACAGACAAGGTAAGTCATACTGGCAAAATCATAATTCTAATGGAAAAAACGAAACTAGAATTAGTTTCATGACTCCTAATTTAGTTCTTTTTCCCTTATTCCACAGTTACATGTCCATAAGAATGCTATAGCAATATCTACAATATAATGATGTTTCACGTTGAGATAATGTATTATTAGCAAAGCAAATCTGGACACACACATGAAAGCATCCATTCCAGAAAACTCCCTTTAAAATTAAACCTCTATTTTTCTCACCAGTCCCCTTCCACAAACTAAAACTCTAATGCTTTTATACAATACATAAATAATATCTCAATTTTAATGTATAAATTAAATTTAATTTTAATGTACTTAGTATCATTTTAATAGCAACACTACAGAAACTACACGTAACTTTTGATCTAAAATAGTCTCTCATTCAACAGGCAAAAATGTTAGAGAAAAGAAACTTCAATATAAGCATTTCTTAAAATAACACATGCATATCCTTCTGAATTGCCTGGAAAGTATCCATTCTCCAATCTCTTTAAATGCAATAATATAAAACCATTCTCACAGTGGAAAAAAATTTTAAAGAAAAAGCAAAACACGGAACTAATCGACATTAATGATACCCCAAATCAAACTAAAATTATAAAGACACCAAAACTGAGATGACTTAGAATAATATAAAAGATGTGAAGCACAGTTATAAACTCATATGTTGCATGACCACAAAGAAAATTAAAGGGGTGCTATTAATAATTATGCTGGGACAAGAGGCATAAATTGGGATTGTCTGGGGAAAAAAATAAGACATATGGTCACTATATATATGTCTTCACTAGGATTGTTTCAAGGATTCCCAAGCATTTCAATTTTGAATGGGGTGGGTGGGTGGTGTGTGTGTGTGTGTCTGTGTGTGTGTGTGTGTGTGTCTGTGTGTGTCTGTGTGTCTGTGTGTTTTAGGTCAGAACTATTTTTTTTCTTTCGTTCCCTCCTACCGCTACTTCTCTTTTCCAATCCAGGAAAATATCAAGCCTCTTAACTCCTTCTTCCCTGTATGTCCCATTTTATCTATTAACTGAAGCAAGGAATGTTTATTAGCCTGAAAATCTCTTTTAAAAGCTATTACTTCTACAATCTCAGCTTTACAACCCCTGTGTTTCAATTTCAAAATGTCATTGCCAGAGCCCTGAGAAGAAAAACAGCAGTCTGCTTTGTGCCTACACTAATACACTGCTCTATACCTGAAATCACCTGAAACTGGACTTGGAAAAATCTGCTATAACTAATTTGAGGTATGTATACTGCAAATGTAAAGTCTTCTGAAATTCAATATGCTGAATAAATAAAGAAATGGTGGGGGGTGAAGAGGAGAAGTAGTAGAACTAGTCAATATTATAAATAAGAGGTTTCCTTGCACTAAGTATGGTCAGGGTTTCTGAAGATTTTTTCAGTAATTCCTTATGCCTAAAGCCTTCCAATAGCTTCTCATCTCCTTCAGAGTAAAGCTAAAGCTCTCACAAAGTATTGCATAATTTTCCCCCACTCAGAATACCTTTTTTGACCTTTTCTCCTCCTGCTCTCCCACCTCATTCACTCTGCACAAGCCAATCCAAATCTCCGAGATTCACACCAGACACACTGCTGCCTTAGGAATCCAGGATTTGCTGCAGCTGGAACAGTTGCCCCACGTAGCATTCAGGCTCCCTCGACTCCCTCAGGTCTTCCAACTAATGTCACCTCCTTGAGACCTCTCATCACCCTATTTATAATCGAACACCCCCAGCATTCCACTCCTTCCCATCTAGTTTTATTTTTCTCCATAAAACCACTTATTTGATGTATCATATTTTACTTATTTTTTTTCTGTCACATCCCCACTTGAATGCAATCTTCACAAGGACAAAGATATTTTTGTTGAATGTGCTCACTACTGTGTCATCAGTGCCTGGAAAAAAGACTGTCACTAAAAAGAGCTCAATCAATATTTGTCAAATAATCAATATATGCTGAATAAATAAATAAACTAATAATCTAAGAAATGTAAAACTTACATGAACCAAGCTCACAAAAACATCTTTCAATCCAGCACACTGGTCACAAATCTTTCTACAAACCTTGGTTACCCAATGATGATTTAAAATTCACAGTTAAAATGGCCATTTTGCAAATATCCCTTTGGATATCTTTGAAATACACAATTCTTTGGATTTCAAAGAAATTACTGGCTCCAGAATATTCTCAG
>NW_007727038.1:406794-414044 GCF_000696425.1 Galeopterus variegatus
TACATGATGAGACCCTTAAAGAGACAGGACCTAAGGTATGAAGAATTTAATATAAATGATGATGAACAGATTTATCCTGAGCCAGCTCTGCCAAGATCTGTCTGTGATATATCTGTGAACTTTTTGAGACTCCCGGCTTGCAATATCCCCCAGTTCCCAATTACACACACACACACACACACGCACACACACACACACACATATGCACACACCTGTCTCCTTCCTTTATCCGCCTTAGTTGTTATCACATCCAGCACCCAAATTATATGCACACACCTGTCTCCTTCCTTTATCCGCCTTAGTTGTTATCACATCCAGCACCCAAACAAAATTTCCCAAAATAAGTGGCAAAATTAAAAACTTAGGATCTCCTGATATCCTGATATTATAGCTAGAAACAGTCACGTATTTCAATGGCCCAGGCTTCCTTGTGACAGCACACATCTGAAGCATGAATAACCAAAGTCAGAGGCTGCGGACTATTAATACATGGAAGAGTTTTGTTAGATGAACAAGGCTCTGTAAAGACCTTTTCAACAACTGTCAAAAGCAAAACAAGTTCTAACTCAGTGAATTTGTCAGTTCAGAGTATCACTGAATTTACAGTTCCAAATATACAGCCAATTTCTCACACTATGGCTACAGCGCAGTACATGAAACCTGGCATATCTTTCATAAGCAACAGTTTTACTCAAAGATTTTACAGGAAAAGATTATTTCTGGTATTAAAACAAGCACACATATTTGGAGGAGAGCGCAACGCTTACATAATTTTTTTTCATATAAAGTCTAAGACTTCAAAAAATGTTCCTACTTACAAAGGTCTCTCAGAGTAATATCTCATGCAAGAACATAATCATTGACTTCTGCAGTCCTGGTATCTTCTGACAGAAATGTTTGAGAAATATTGGTATTATGAAACATTAACACATCATATACACCACATACAATCACAAGTCTGTCCATGGTTCAGGATTGTTTTTTTTATATGATGGACAGTGCATAGTACTGCAGACACAAATGTTTACAGTTCTTTTATAATTAAACACGGTCTACTTTAAATAAGCATTACAAAAATAAAATAAATGTGGTCCTATTGATAAGTTCAATGTTGAAAATATAGACATCTATAGGACAATGATATATATAGGTTTGTACATTCATCCATACACAGATAAAACTGATACCATTTAAAAAAGACAATACACTTTTGGAGAAAAAGAAAACACACCATAATTAAATTCCTTTTGGAAAATAAATGTTCATAAATTTTTTAAGAGATTCCTTGGGTTACATATAATACAAAATCCAACTAAAACTTTCTCTTCTGCCTGACCCCTGATTTTTCCTCATAATCTTTCACTTCTTCCCTCTTCTTTTATTACATGTAGGATTATGTAGTACCATCATATATAATAGTGCAACTGTTCATCAATTGTCTTTCTCTCATTCTATGCTATAATTACTGAAAAGACAAGAAAAAAATGACATACTTTTGTATGTATTATAGAATCTTCATTTAAGAACCTGGCACATAGAAGGCCACTCAATAAGTATTTGTTGAATTAACTAAGGAAGTATATGAAAGAATAAATAAATACTTAATTTTTAACTTCTCTTCTTCATGTTTCAATCACACTAGTGGTGCTTTGAGGATAATGAACAGAATTCATCTCATCATCTGACAGGCCCTTTCAAGGAGATTCTCTCTGCACTGATTCAAGCTATACTTGATCAAATAAGATTAAGTTATATAGCACATAAAATTTAACTCGATAAATAATTTTAAATAAATGCAAACTCCTTTTCCTAATTAGAGAACCAATATCTAAAATAGTGCTTCAACAGAGGCAGAACACGCACAATTTCTTTTCCAGGATATAAATTCTCTAGTCACCTAAACAGAGAATTCTCTTTAAAATCACAAGACTACTCTTTCAGAGTACACCCCAGAGACTCTACTATACAACTATTAAAATATCCATTTCTGAGTGAAAATTATAATTCTGAGTGAAATTATAATATGTTGAAAGTCTTATGAGAATTATATCACAATTCAGAATTATGAACACACAGTATATCCATAGTGTCTGTAGAAATCTTTACGAAGTAGAATTTAATGTAAATATAAGCCATTTCAATCTTAGATATAGAAAAAAAAATCCAAACAACATAAAAAAGCCTTGATTTAAGGCACTACACAAAAAGAAATCTTACATTTTATCAGAAGTAGAATTTAATGTAAATATAAGCCATTTCAATCTTAGATATAGAAAAAAAAAAATCCAAACAAACAACATAAAAAAGCCTTGATTTAAGGCACTACACAAAAAGAAATCTTACATTTTATCATTTCAAATTGTTTTAATTTGGGATTCTTTCATTTAATTCATGAGACTTCAAAGCAAAATCTCTCCACATGTATTTTTAAAAAACATTTTGCATGGCAAAGGGGCTTCCTCTCCACCCCCCCAAAATGCTTTGAATTAGAAGCACTTATTGAAATTCACAAGCAGCCAACTATCAAAGATTTAAATATTGCAACAGAGATAGAACCAGGTAACCCTAACAGAGGTGAAATCTATCCCTGGTAAAATACTAGGGTACTTCAAAAAGTTTGTGGAAAAAATAGAATTAAAAGATAATACAAAACTTCCAATAAACTTTTTGAAGTACCCTTGAACAACAGGCAGTGGCAAATAAACAATTGTGAAAGGAACCATTTAATTAGAAAAGATCTGGAAATAGACAGAAACTCTGCAAAGATAACTTCTCCTGGAAAGTCTAATTGGTGTTGTCCCTTTAGATACTGGTTTTGATTTTCCAATCAACAAAATGTGAGAGACTCTTTGGGGAATTTATTCTTCAACGGCCATCCAGCAAGTAAACTCCTGCCACTCCACTTAGCACTGAAACAGTAAGCTGTTTCTACAGTAATATTATATGAGTTTGTAAATGATTGTAGTATAACCCTGCATGATAAATTGAACCTTATAAATATCTCTATCTATTCAAATATGTGCTGCAGAGTGGTACAAATCACAGAATGTTTTTATTTTAGAGACTAACCAAAAAATAATCAATACAACCTAAGAAGTAACAGAGAAGCAACACCTTGAAATAGTAAAATGGTAATATAATATTCGGAATGAAAATTTTGATTAATTATTTCATACACACACATATACAAAAAACAATGCATCTAGGAGAAAATGCCTGTGGCTTTGAATGGAACTGCAAACATCCAGCAGCAAAGCTAAGAGAGCCTGAGTTTATAGCTTATTTCCAGATCAGCTACTAGTTCAGGGGTCTTGCTGGTACTGAAGCTCTGTGAAAGGAAATTGATTGTTCTTCAGGATCCAATTACCAAGTATATGAGAATCAGATAATCATTCTAGCAAAAATGTGTGATTTTATAATAGCCTTGTCTCTCTAACTTACACTTTTCAAGAACTGTATTTGTTTCCTATTTTGATCTATTGATTCTTTGCAAAAGTAAACCTTGACATGAATGAACAACTAGGGAGTTCGGCAGTATGCTATGAGGTGAAGAAAGTGAATCTAAAGGCAGCTTTAATATAAATTGAGCCCTTTAGGAGTTAGTCAGAAACTAGTCCGTCTCCACTATAATCCCTGGGCCAAATGTTGAGTTAATTGCTCCCTTTTGTATTGCATATTAATTCCCAGTTTTGTCCACATGGCTGAGGGTAAGAACAGCAGCAGGAAAAGGGAGAGGTAGAAAAGGAGGGAATGAAAAGGTAGATAAAATATGCAGAGTGGTAGCTGTTTCTGTTTTTAAGGCAAATAAGGGCAAAAAGTAAAATAAGAAGATAACAGAGAATCGGGAAAGGATGGAAGAAAAGGCCCAAGGAATGGAACTAGAAGGAAAGATATTCAAAAGGGGGAAAAACTATATTTGGAACTATTTCTCACTGGTCTTGAGATATATAGAGATAGACAGACAGACAGACAGACAGATAAAGATTTCTTTCTCCGTTAGACAAAATTTTGATTAAGGTCTATTAACTCAAATTAACAGGATTTCATGAGAGTTGGAGCATTATTTTAAACAATGTTTTGTGGCTGAATCCAGACAGACAGACAGACAGATAAAGATTTCTTTCTCCATTAGACAAAATTTTGATTAAGGTCTCTTAACCCAAATTAACAGGATTTCATGAGAGTTGGAGCATTATTTTAAACAATGTTTTGTGGCTGAATCATAAATATCTCAACAATTCCTAAACCTTAAGTTCTAAGAACATTTAGAAGTCCTTAACCATAGTCAAAAAATTAAGTTTCATACCTCACCCAGACTTATCTTCTCCAGAAATGTGTCTTAAATTTTATCTATCCCCAGTTGCAGGTCCTTTTGAGGGCAACATCACCTCTGCTTGAATTATAGATTTCATTGACTTTAAAATATATCATTATTTTATGTATTTCTATGAAAGAAATAAATACTGTCAATTAATTTAAAACTTGCAACCAACTGTAAGATGCATCCTAATTTCAGAGATAAGTGAAAAAATGTTCATTTTTAAATGGATGAAGTCTCTTGTCTCATCTCCCACTTCCTCACCCTGCCTTCCTTCACTCTGCCACACAAAATATCTCCATGTCATAGCACTGCCCAGCTAAAAAGCCACTGTGTCTCCCTTCTGCCTGCATAGGTGAAATCTAAATTAAATATTAATAGCATGTAAAGTGTTTTACAAAACGGACCCAATCACCCAATCAGCGCTCTAGTCTCACCTCCTGTCACTTCCAGAACACAACTCTATCCTGAAGTCACAATGAGGATTTCTACTTCTTGTAAATACATCATGTTCTTTTCAAAACTTTCAAAATGTATTTTACAAACTACCGGTTTGAACTGTCTACCTATTTCCACCTCCCTCATCTAGGAATATCTTGCATTTCATAACCTGTCTTTCATGAGGCATTTTCAAAATACAAAGTCATTCCAGGGTACACATGAGTATAGAAAATCTTATAAGAATTGATTTCCAGATCCTCAATTTTCAAATCCCCTCTTTCCTGAAACCATTTCCTTGAAAACATTCTGATTGCCTACAGGTTCTACTTTCCCACCTCCACCTTCTCTTTCACAAATGTTCTTCTACAGTCCACTAATTTTACAATGATGCATTGCCCAGGACTTAAAAACCTCCAGAACACCAAGCAACTGTAGACAACTCAGAGCTCTAGTCCAGAGGGAGAATCCTGTAAGAAAATAGCAAGAAATGTCGAAGGCAGCAGAGTTTTAGTTCATCGGGCCACTAACTCATGTATTTATCAATCTGTAAGTTGTACTATTTATCTATTAGGCTATTTATCTCAGAATTAGAAATCAGAAATTAGATGCTTGGGAAAGTGGTTTAGTTTATTTAAACTGAAAAACAAAGTCATACTTTTCTTACCAAAAGTTAAATCTGATTTGGCTTACTGGTTTCACAAGTGAAGACTAGTGTTAGTAATGAGATAATGTGGTAGACATTTTCCAATTTAAACTAAATCTAGTGTTGAAGGCTTTGACAAAAAAATAAAATACGTATTTAAAGCACATATAGAGCATAACATAAGCAAAAAGTTATACCCTTTACAGATGCATTTTAATATTTATCATATCTTGCTGCAAATACTTGCTATAGGTCTGTCTACCTCCATTGGACTATGAATTGCTTTAAAACTTAAACTGCTAGTCATCTTTTATCCTCTTAAATATCTCATTTATTCTAGATGTTCAATAAATTTTTGGTGGTCTATTGGATCAGTCAGAGTTACAACTAAATCTTATTGTTAAAAATCCCTACTAGGACATAGTGGTAATAAAACTGTTGAATAAATAAAAGCAGCCCTCCCAACCATAAGTTCTCATTCCCTCATTGGAACTTCCACTGCAGATTACTTGTAATTCACTCAGCACTCTGTGCTGAAAATTTTTTCTCAGAATATTTCATATTTTCTGTAAAATCAAAAAGCTCTCCAAGATGAAGACCATCACCGAACTGACCTTTGTCATCCCCTCAGCACCTAAGGCAAATCCTACTGGACATTTTTGAATGAATCAATAATTTAAAATAAATGTCTTAGCCTTTGCTCTTTGCCACACTGATATCTAATTTAACCTTACTGCTATGTGCTTTGGCCCAGGATAGAGAGGGTAATTCCTAAAGAGAAAATAAAGTGCTGTCGGTATATGAATACGATGCCACTGACTCACCACAAGCAGGGCAGGCATGCTGAATTATTTTTTCCAGTAGTAATGATGAATTGTGCTGACTGAGCCACTTGGTTCCTCCTGGGACCAATGGCACACATTTTTTTATGTAGCCTGCCAGGATTTAAGATATAATTTTTGGCCACTAAGCAAAGTTGGAAATTTTTTTTCTTAAAAAAATTGCGAATTGTGCTGACTGAGCCACTTGGTTCCTCCTGGGACCAATGGCACACATTTTTTTTATGTAGCCTGCCATGATTTAAGATATAATTTTTGGCCACTAAGCAAAGTTGGAAATTTTTTTTCTTAAAAAAATTGTAGCTATTTCACTCAAAGTTACAATACCAAGAGCCAAAATAAAATAAGCAATAGGATATGCAATAGAAACAAATGGTTTATCTCTAGTTTGGAGCCCTCAGACTTGATTGTCTCTAATTCCTTCATATATGAGTCAGTTTTTGGTCTCAGTATCTTATGACTGACCACATGTAAACCAAATACTTATGTGTTGAATTTTACATGCTTTCCTTTCAATCTTCTTAGTGGTAATACCAGGGATCAGCTTCGTAAAGAAAGGAATATCTCATTGCATTTCAATTTCTATATAAAACTTGTTTCCTAACAATCTTGAGTTTTAAATTAGTTTCATGATATTAATTAAAACCTTAAAAACTATTATTTTTGTTCACTTATTCTCAAAATGTCAATTTTAAAAACTAATGTCATTCATTTTTAATAGTATGTATTTGTATTCCAACAACAGAAAAAGAAATTCTCGGTAATCAATGAAGAACACTGTAGACATTTACTAATATTTCTTACAATACTGTTAAGTAACTAAAGCTACAAATGGAAAAATAAAACAGACTATTCCTTTCATATTCATTTAAAATATTTCAGTGTCCACTATATCTGGCTTCCACGCACTGTCATCAACTTGAAACACCAAGATAACATCTTTCAGTTCACTACTGCCTTACCATCTATTTCTCATTTTCTTATTTCTTATTCATTTATATATTATTTC
>NW_007727038.1:414700-420018 GCF_000696425.1 Galeopterus variegatus
AGGGTTCGGATCCCACATACAGACCGGTTCCCGCTCACTGGCTGAGCGAGGTGCGGGCGCAGCACTGAGGGTTGCGATCTTGTTGCCGGTCCCGGTCCGGTACGGGCACGACACTGAGGGTTGCGATCCGTTGCCGGACACGAAAAAAGACCAAAAAAGGAAAAAAAAAAAAATAGCAGTTTATAAACTCTTCAGTCTAACACTAATTTTATCACAAAAAGGTGATTAAAAATTGAATAAATAATTAAAAAGTTTTAGCTTAAAGATCAAAAAATAAGGGGAAAATACTAAAAATGAAGGTACGGGAAAGACATTCTAGTTTGTTTCCCTCCATATACTCTTAAAGTACTAAACTCCCCTGGGGCTATTTAGAGTCTTAAAGTGCATAGCTTAAAGAGTTGAGATTCAAATATCATAGTTTTCCTACTTCAAAAATCGATATTTATCTCAGGCCACAAGCTAGAATCTTAATTGTTTTGGCAGAAGCTCTTCAATTTTAATGGATGTAAAAAAAGAATCTACTCTGCTCACCAGAGACTAGAATTATGTTCTCAAATATATCCTATCATCTATCCCTCAACTAGCCTTCTCAGAGACTTAATTCTCTCTCTGACCTAAGATGTTTTGAATGTCTTACACAATTATTGCTTTACTGGCACTTTGATGACTCATAATTATTTTTAGGATCAAAAATCTAACATAACCATCCTCCTGTTTGCCAGTACTCCCTAGTATAACTAAAATGCACACACATCTATCACCAACAATTAAATTAACTTCCTGCATTTACAAACACTATTATTCAAAGAAAATTTACTGAAGGTCAGGAAACAGATCGTGAAGGGTTGCCATAAGCAGAACTTTAAACTAAAATTATTTCTGCCAGTAATAGCAAAGAGGCTACATATGTAACTTGGAGTGTGCTATCCTCTTGTTACATGCAAATTTAAACATCTTACCCTTGTCAGGAACAAATAAATAAGTCATTTTATTAAAAAGTCATGGTCTCCCTGAACTTTACTTTTCAACAAAATTTAAACATTTTGCTTAATTTTATTCCCCTAAGCACTAAAGCACTGTAATGTTACTGTTGATTTCTCCCTTTTCTCAGCAAAGTGATCTTAAAATCTAATTGTCTAATTTAAAGTAAACAAACATGCCAACAACAACAAAAAAATGAATTTAAAATTCTGCCTTTCCCAACAGAAGAAAAGCAATTCCAGAAAAAAAATTCAACCCAGATATAGAAGAGGACCTAGGGCAAATTAGGATATTTTATTATCACAATTTGAAAGCAAGAAGAATCCATGAAAAAAGCAAGTAGACAGTAAACACAAAAGTAATAGTTAAATAAAAACTCACAAGTATATAGTAAAAATGCTAACAATGGTCATTTTAATGATTCGTCTCTGCTTTCCCAACTCTCCACCAATCACACTATTAAGATAAAATACAAAGACATATTAAGGCTGTCAAGAGCCCTGTACACAGAATAGGGACTCAGTAGCCCAACACTGGCTAAAACTGACTCATCAAAGTCACTACTTTTTTGATAACCAATTACATCAGAGATTCCATTTGCATGCCAAAATCTCACTCTTTAGATAGAATAATAGATAAAATGTAACACATACACACATTCACACACCCATGATGGTGAGTTCTAACACATTTTACTATATGCTGATGTCAGCTAGATCTTAAGAAAATATTATGTAGAATATGATCAAGGAGGTTTGGGGTAAAAGGAAGCAGCAAAAAAGCTACTGCTTTTTGGGGTAGCTACTGAAACACAAGAACAACTGGTTTCCACATCGTTTTACTCTACAGTTTTGTACATACTTCTATTTAGAAATACAGTAGATGAAAACATTTTTAACAGTGGGAATACACATAGGATCAAAGCAACAATTAAGATTGTGGATGCTCTAAAAATCTTCTGACCATTTAGAGTTTATGTACATAATACAGATATTTCTCTTCTCTCTAGAGGAAACCACTACACAAAATTAAGGGGAACCACATGCTTCAGCATGGGATGTGGTGCTTTGCAATGAATAAATTTATAATTAAATGATGAGTGCCTTACCCTTTTTACTCCACTGAGTGAGCTGCTAGAGTAATCAATTCAATCAGGTCTATTAGAGAGGCCCCTTACATGTCTGGTGGGCAGCTTTACTATTTTTCCCTCTTTATTCAGATTCCTGTCTGTGTTTAAGAAAAAATAACCAGGTTGGTCTTCAAATTTAAAATATGAGGTGCCGGAAAGTCAGATATGCAAATAGAAAAAAAGATAAAAAGAGAAACAAGATGTGGATAAAATGAAGACATAAAAGGATAAAAAGAAATATCAGAAATATTAAAAATGTTTTGCAAATAAATCAAATATTTTCTATTTTAAAAATTGTAAAATATGGTAATATTTAGAAAACCTTTCTAAAAGCTTTTTAAAAACCCAAAAACCTAAGGACAAAATTAGTGTGGTCCAACCTTAGAAAAATCCAAACCAACACAGATCACTGCCTTATGTCCAAGTGATACAAACATAAAGGTGCACAGGCAAAAATAAGTTTCATTGGAATGTAAGCAAGATTCTTCCCACAAGGAGATGGTGTGGTAGAATAAAAAGATAAATAACCTAGGCTTTAATTCCTGCACTGATGTACACCTTTGCACCCCTATGAAAAGTTACTTTATCTGTAAACCAGCAATATCGTTTTTCCTAGCTCCCTCATAGTTTTGACAGGAAAGGCACATAAGATAACATGTGGAAGGCCTTGTAAGTGTTAGAGCACTACACAGATAAAAGGTATACCACCTCTAGTATCAATGCACAAAACAAGTGCTCAAAAACTATTTGTTGAATGAAGGAATGGATGTCTTAAAATAATTTTTTAAACCTGAGACCAAATGACTACAATAATTTTATACTATATTAACATTATGTTAATTAACATTAACACTGTATTCTGGAATATTCTAGTTCTCTGTAATAGCCAGTATTAACCCATTGCTTACTATGTGCTAGGCCCTATTTTAAATACTAGAAATAATAACCTGACAACAATTCCATGAGATAGAATGTACTATTAGAACCTACTTCATCTGTCAGTCTTTATTTACAGATGAAGAAAATTACTTAACCCAAAATACAGGGCTAAATAAGAAACCAAAAACCACATAGTCTCTAGGTGGAAGATGCAGTTCACACCTAGAGAATCTGGCTCCAGTGACAATGCTTTTAAACTAAAATGAATTCATTAATGCATGCACTCAATGGCAAATCGGTAAGTGTATATGTACAAATATTACAGTAGGTGACTAAAATAATATTTTCAGTTAAAATTGATTCAGAATCATTATTGACTGTACTAACTGTGCTACACAGTCATAATTCTCTTATACCCTGAAGCTATCAGATATCAATTACATGACATCATATAAATTATATGGCCTGCCTGTTCTATTCTTCTCTCTGCCTTCAAAATAATTCCTTCTCCAATTCCCAAATACACTCATAATTAAGCATCTTAGGTCATTTTGTATAGATGTTAAAATATTTAATACTGAAATTCTTAAATAAGGAATCATAGTAGAAACACCTAGATTACATAAATGTTCACAGACAGACATTAGCTTATTAATGATATATTTACTACTGACTGCAATAAGCATTATATTAGGCACTGAATAGGGACAGACTAAGAATTAAAGACATGACCTTAATCAGTTACATTTTTTTTAACCAGTTATTTTTAAAATCTAATTAAGATACAAACATACTTATGTGAGATGACCTGGAAACAGCATTTTTAAAAACCACTTATTTCCAACTGAAAACTAATAAGCTACTAGTTGAACACACAGTTCTGAGGAGAAGAAGTGTCAAATTATGGGGAGACAAGTGCCAGAGAATAGAAATTAAGTTTAATTACTATGTGCTTAAGATTGCTCAGTAAGAAAAATTTAAGTTTAATAAAAAATAGAAAAGTGGATTCTCCATCCATGCCCTGCATCATGCATTCCCAGGACTTACAGAGTGTCCTGTTATATGTCGTTATCAAAAATCTTTTTATATTAAGAAATCCCTTGGGGCCGGCCCGGTGGCGCACTGGATAAGTGCGCCGCCTGGGAAGCGCGGCGGCGCTCCCGCCCTCAGTAAGAAAAATTTAAGTTTAATAAAAAATAGAAAAGTGGATTCTCCATCCATGCCCTGCATCATGCATTCCCAGGACTTACAGAGTGTCCTGCTATATGTCGTTATCAAAAATCTTTTTATATTAAGAAATCCCTTGGGGCTGGCCCGGTGGCGCACTGGATAAGTGCGCCGCCTGGGAAGCGCGGCGGCGCTCCCGCCCAAGGGTTCGGANTATAAAGTGGAACTACTGTAAGTTGCTTGGCAAATTAATAAAAGTAATAGAAAGCCTGTCAATTTTAACAAGATAGCAGTTAAAGCAGTGAGCAATTTACATGTTCAAAGGGAAAGATGTAGAAAGATAAATTTTAGTGTGGCATAATTACCTTTTACTTAGTCATAGCTTTTTGCCCAGAAAACAAATTCTCCACTGGTTCATTTCTAACCATAAACTAACAAGAATTTGAATGTTATTCTAAAATTATTAAAGAAGGAAAAGACTAACATGCTTAGAAGAAATGTGAGGACCTCAATAGTCAGTCACTAACAAATACTTTACAATAAGTTTTTCAATCACATGTATAATACTAGTGAATGAGACAGAAATAGTTGGCTTTTTTTAAATGTAAATTATTAATGCATAGAAGATACAGTTTGAGACATTACTTCAAAATAATAAAACTTTTTTATTAGAAAAAGAGATATCTGAATTTAAACTGCCCAAAGTATACATAATTTGCACAACTTAAGAAACCAAAGTATAACCATCTAATTCATTTGGGGTGCAGGGCTGAATTGCCTTAGGATTAAATTTAAATGAAAATTTTAAGGCCTCTTATTTGGGCCTCAAAGAACATTACTGAGGTTGACCATTCTTCCTGCCAAGAATCTACACCACTTCAGACTTTTGAAAGGGTTACGAGACCTATATGTACATAAATATCTGAATTTATACACAAATATACACACACAATATGGATATAAGTATAATGTATGCATTTCCTGCATGGACAAGAATGTAAAATGGTGTGCAATGGAAAATGATTGCTAATTTGAAAACTTTCCCCAAACTACATAAGGACAAAAATTGTTTTTCTATAACCATAGAGTCTATAAAAGTGCCTGGGCATAAAAATAGATGCTCAATAAACGTATTTAATTAATATAACATATTACAGCCATT
>NW_007727038.1:420563-430638 GCF_000696425.1 Galeopterus variegatus
AGTAAAAGGAGAAAACGACTTTAATAAATAGTATGGTCAGGATAGGCTTTGCTGAGGAAGTGACATTTCAGTCAAGAGCTGAAGAATGAGAAAGAGCCATGTGAAAAGCAGAAGGAAGCACATTCTAGGCATAGAAAATAGCAAGTGCAAAGGCCTGAGATGGAAACAAGAACTGAAAGAAACTTTGTTGACTTGAGCAAAGTTGAAGGGGGTTGGGTAGAGACACCATCTGTGGTTGGAGAAGTAGGCGCCAAAGTAAAGAATGTATATTCAAGTGCAATGGGAAGCTATTAAAGGACTTATGTAGGGAACTAATAAGATCTCTCTTGGCCTTGTGCAGAATGAGTGGGGAGCCAGAATGTGGGAAGCTGCTGATAGTCAACCCCCTTCCTAGATAAATTTATTAAATTCCACCATCTATAGAAGGCAAGGGAGCACTTTTTAAGTTGCTGCAACTCTGAATTGCTGAATATGGATTTTTCTACTACCAACATAGTATTTCAAATAAACATAGTCAATATGTCCCTAAGAAAATCTCTAGATACACAGTGCCAATTTTTTAATCTTGATTCTTCTATTTACTAGTTTTGTGAAGACTCTAGTTTTAATGTCCTCACCTGTAAAATGAGATTAATAACAGGACTTACCTCATAGAGATATTATGAAGATTAAATGATATAATCTGATTAAAGTTCTTAGAATAGTAGGCCAATAAGAATTATATAAAATAATCAATGTAAAGCATTTGGCAAATAGGTCATTATAATCAGAATTAATAATTATCTTAATTTTAATCATTATTAAAATGCAGCTTCAGAAGTCTTCCTTTATTGGCTATCTTTTTTCTATCATTTTGAAAATGCAATTTCTCTTGGAACCTCAAGTCCTACAGAAAATATCACAGCTACAATTGTGACTTCCCAATTAATCAGGTCTAATGTGCATATGGTAACACTTTTCCAAGTGAGTAAGTGAATGTAACCATTACATCAGCTGAATCATCTGAATTGAATTTATGAAACATTCTGGGGAGTAGATGGTAGGGTATTAATGTGGAGATTCAGTTATTGAGTAGCTAAACAATGAGTGGTCAAAATTTCATGAAAAGTCTAATACATCATAAGCTTATATTAGAGAAGGCAAACCAGTAATAAACTTGCATAAAGATTAGGTTGACTACCATCAATATATATTACAAAAGAATTTTACCTATAGCTTCATAATTGATTTTCAGCTTCTTGATATTGGCTTTCATAATACCATGTACTAGCATCTATTATTACCACAAGTTCGCTTTATTTGTGTAATTTTTGAACAATGATTCTTCCTTTCTAGATGAAAACTTCTTGAAATAACAGAGCATATCTGCTTTTGCTCAGTATAGTGTCCCCTGTGCTCAAATCAAGGTCTGATTCTTGACAGGCAATTTCAGTGGGTGCTGTGGTGCTCTGCCTAGATGCCCCAGTCAAAACTCCTCTTGAAAATCCAGGCTCTCCTTCCCTCAGCTTCCAGGGGAACTGGCTGCTGACTGCCCCCAGCTGTGCCACGAAGGTTGCACTACTTCCCCGGTCAATGCAAGATTGCAAGACCCAACTCTAAAGGGCCATACCAGCTTCAGAGCTCACCACAGGATCGGCTCACACCTCTATTCCAACTACTTCACAATTCAACTCCCTCTTTCCAATCCTCACTCCTTTCAATACTCTAGGTGTTGATCTTGGGAGTGCTCCCCCAAAATTCCTGAACACAATTGCACACTCGTTTCCAGTAACATGCCCTAAGAAATAATCCAACAAACACTGGTAGAATAAATGAATGATATGGCCATTAGTTCCATACAAATCTTCTTTCAAAAGAAAAATACGTTTTCAAAGTATAAGGCAACAGTGACATTGATAATAAAGATGCACAAATAACCTTAAAAGCATATAGTCTTATATCATTTTATTTCACTATTTTATTTAATGCTAAGTTATCAAACAAGTTATTACCTGAATTAATTTAATATCTAGTCCTTCTCTCTGAAACCACAAATCAATTAAAAGGCTGATGACATTAGTTCTATAGGAATTTCAGAAAATTATTTTTATTTTTATGGAGAAAATAATGTATGGGTAAAAATAGATATCCTAGACTAGTCAATTTCTTTTAAAATTCTATACTCAACTACTTTTTTAATAAGAATGGACTTAATATATACTTATAGGCAAAAAGGTTTTAATTCAACAAAGAACTTAGTTTCTTGGAGACAAGTTTATATCTTTTTTTAAAACTTAAATAGCAGTTTATGGGCCGGCCCGGTGGCGCACTGCTACAGTGCGCCGCTTGGGAGCGCGGCGGCGCNATCCGTTGCCGGACACGAAAAAAGACCAAAAAAGGAAAAAAAAAAAAATAGCAGTTTATAAACTCTTCAGTCTAACACTAATTTTATCACAAAAAGGTGATTAAAAATTGAATAAATAATTAAAAAGTTTTAGCTTAAAGATCAAAAAATAAGGGGAAAATACTAAAAATGAAGGTACGGGAAAGACATTCTAGTTTGTTTCCCTCCATATACTCTTAAAGTACTAAACTCCCCTGGGGCTATTTAGAGTCTTAAAGTGCATAGCTTAAAGAGTTGAGATTCAAATATCATAGTTTTCCTACTTCAAAAATCGATATTTATCTCAGGCCACAAGCTAGAATCTTAATTGTTTTGGCAGAAGCTCTTCAATTTTAATGGATGTAAAAAAAGAATCTACTCTGCTCACCAGAGACTAGAATTATGTTCTCAAATATATCCTATCATCTATCCCTCAACTAGCCTTCTCAGAGACTTAATTCTCTCTCTGACCTAAGATGTTTTGAATGTCTTACACAATTATTGCTTTACTGGCACTTTGATGACTCATAATTATTTTTAGGATCAAAAATCTAACATAACCATCCTCCTGTTTGCCAGTACTCCCTAGTATAACTAAAATGCACACACATCTATCACCAACAATTAAATTAACTTCCTGCATTTACAAACACTATTATTCAAAGAAAATTTACTGAAGGTCAGGAAACAGATCGTGAAGGGTTGCCATAAGCAGAACTTTAAACTAAAATTATTTCTGCCAGTAATAGCAAAGAGGCTACATATGTAACTTGGAGTGTGCTATCCTCTTGTTACATGCAAATTTAAACATCTTACCCTTGTCAGGAACAAATAAATAAGTCATTTTATTAAAAAGTCATGGTCTCCCTGAACTTTACTTTTCAACAAAATTTAAACATTTTGCTTAATTTTATTCCCCTAAGCACTAAAGCACTGTAATGTTACTGTTGATTTCTCCCTTTTCTCAGCAAAGTGATCTTAAAATCTAATTGTCTAATTTAAAGTAAACAAACATGCCAACAACAACAAAAAAATGAATTTAAAATTCTGCCTTTCCCAACAGAAGAAAAGCAATTCCAGAAAAAAAATTCAACCCAGATATAGAAGAGGACCTAGGGCAAATTAGGATATTTTATTATCACAATTTGAAAGCAAGAAGAATCCATGAAAAAAGCAAGTAGACAGTAAACACAAAAGTAATAGTTAAATAAAAACTCACAAGTATATAGTAAAAATGCTAACAATGGTCATTTTAATGATTCGTCTCTGCTTTCCCAACTCTCCACCAATCACACTATTAAGATAAAATACAAAGACATATTAAGGCTGTCAAGAGCCCTGTACACAGAATAGGGACTCAGTAGCCCAACACTGGCTAAAACTGACTCATCAAAGTCACTACTTTTTTGATAACCAATTACATCAGAGATTCCATTTGCATGCCAAAATCTCACTCTTTAGATAGAATAATAGATAAAATGTAACACATACACACATTCACACACCCATGATGGTGAGTTCTAACACATTTTACTATATGCTGATGTCAGCTAGATCTTAAGAAAATATTATGTAGAATATGATCAAGGAGGTTTGGGGTAAAAGGAAGCAGCAAAAAAGCTACTGCTTTTTGGGGTAGCTACTGAAACACAAGAACAACTGGTTTCCACATCGTTTTACTCTACAGTTTTGTACATACTTCTATTTAGAAATACAGTAGATGAAAACATTTTTAACAGTGGGAATACACATAGGATCAAAGCAACAATTAAGATTGTGGATGCTCTAAAAATCTTCTGACCATTTAGAGTTTATGTACATAATACAGATATTTCTCTTCTCTCTAGAGGAAACCACTACACAAAATTAAGGGGAACCACATGCTTCAGCATGGGATGTGGTGCTTTGCAATGAATAAATTTATAATTAAATGATGAGTGCCTTACCCTTTTTACTCCACTGAGTGAGCTGCTAGAGTAATCAATTCAATCAGGTCTATTAGAGAGGCCCCTTACATGTCTGGTGGGCAGCTTTACTATTTTTCCCTCTTTATTCAGATTCCTGTCTGTGTTTAAGAAAAAATAACCAGGTTGGTCTTCAAATTTAAAATATGAGGTGCCGGAAAGTCAGATATGCAAATAGAAAAAAAGATAAAAAGAGAAACAAGATGTGGATAAAATGAAGACATAAAAGGATAAAAAGAAATATCAGAAATATTAAAAATGTTTTGCAAATAAATCAAATATTTTCTATTTTAAAAATTGTAAAATATGGTAATATTTAGAAAACCTTTCTAAAAGCTTTTTAAAAACCCAAAAACCTAAGGACAAAATTAGTGTGGTCCAACCTTAGAAAAATCCAAACCAACACAGATCACTGCCTTATGTCCAAGTGATACAAACATAAAGGTGCACAGGCAAAAATAAGTTTCATTGGAATGTAAGCAAGATTCTTCCCACAAGGAGATGGTGTGGTAGAATAAAAAGATAAATAACCTAGGCTTTAATTCCTGCACTGATGTACACCTTTGCACCCCTATGAAAAGTTACTTTATCTGTAAACCAGCAATATCGTTTTTCCTAGCTCCCTCATAGTTTTGACAGGAAAGGCACATAAGATAACATGTGGAAGGCCTTGTAAGTGTTAGAGCACTACACAGATAAAAGGTATACCACCTCTAGTATCAATGCACAAAACAAGTGCTCAAAAACTATTTGTTGAATGAAGGAATGGATGTCTTAAAATAATTTTTTAAACCTGAGACCAAATGACTACAATAATTTTATACTATATTAACATTATGTTAATTAACATTAACACTGTATTCTGGAATATTCTAGTTCTCTGTAATAGCCAGTATTAACCCATTGCTTACTATGTGCTAGGCCCTATTTTAAATACTAGAAATAATAACCTGACAACAATTCCATGAGATAGAATGTACTATTAGAACCTACTTCATCTGTCAGTCTTTATTTACAGATGAAGAAAATTACTTAACCCAAAATACAGGGCTAAATAAGAAACCAAAAACCACATAGTCTCTAGGTGGAAGATGCAGTTCACACCTAGAGAATCTGGCTCCAGTGACAATGCTTTTAAACTAAAATGAATTCATTAATGCATGCACTCAATGGCAAATCGGTAAGTGTATATGTACAAATATTACAGTAGGTGACTAAAATAATATTTTCAGTTAAAATTGATTCAGAATCATTATTGACTGTACTAACTGTGCTACACAGTCATAATTCTCTTATACCCTGAAGCTATCAGATATCAATTACATGACATCATATAAATTATATGGCCTGCCTGTTCTATTCTTCTCTCTGCCTTCAAAATAATTCCTTCTCCAATTCCCAAATACACTCATAATTAAGCATCTTAGGTCATTTTGTATAGATGTTAAAATATTTAATACTGAAATTCTTAAATAAGGAATCATAGTAGAAACACCTAGATTACATAAATGTTCACAGACAGACATTAGCTTATTAATGATATATTTACTACTGACTGCAATAAGCATTATATTAGGCACTGAATAGGGACAGACTAAGAATTAAAGACATGACCTTAATCAGTTACATTTTTTTTAACCAGTTATTTTTAAAATCTAATTAAGATACAAACATACTTATGTGAGATGACCTGGAAACAGCATTTTTAAAAACCACTTATTTCCAACTGAAAACTAATAAGCTACTAGTTGAACACACAGTTCTGAGGAGAAGAAGTGTCAAATTATGGGGAGACAAGTGCCAGAGAATAGAAATTAAGTTTAATTACTATGTGCTTAAGATTGTTCAGTAAGAAAAATTTAAGTTTAATAAAAAATAGAAAAGTGGATTCTCCATCCATGCCCTGCATCATGCATTCCCAGGACTTACAGAGTGTCCTGTTATATGTCGTTATCAAAAATCTTTTTATATTAAGAAATCCCTTGGGGCCGGCCCGGTGGCGCACTGGATAAGTGCGCCGCCTGGGAAGCGCGGCGGCGCTCCCGCCCAAGGGTTCGGATCCCACATGCAGACCGGTTCCCGCTCACTGGCTGAGTGAGGCGCGGGGGCAACGCCGAGGGTTGCAATCCCGTTGCCGGTCCCTGGTCCGGTACGGGGGCAACACTGAGGGTTGGGATCCGTTGCCGGACACGGAAAAAGACAAAAGACAAAAAAAAAAAAAAGAAATCCCTTGAATAAGGGCTCGTGGTACCAGTGAATCTGTATTCTATTACAGTCTAATATGGCAGCACCTCATGCAGTGGAATATTATTGAGTTAAAGTGAGCAGAAAGATTGACGATGACCATGGTAGTGGCTACAAACCAAGAATGGTTCAAAACCTGAGAAGACCACTTTCCCTTATGTCCCACTTTTCACAACCTACAAACTAGATGAATCCTCTCCTGTTTTCTCCTTCTGCTCAACTTCCTCAAACTGCTCAATTCCCACCCCTGTCAATCTGTTTCAGGCAGCTCCCTGACGCTCGTATACACCATATTCATGCATACACACGCACATACAAACACACATTCTCACAGACATAGTACATGCTCATACTTGTACATTAAAGGATACAGAAAGGGAGGGATAGGGAGAGGTTGGTCAATGCTTATAAAATTGCAGTTGGGTAGGAAGAATAAGTTCTAGTGTTCTATAGCACTGTAGAAAGACTACAGTTAATGACAATTTATTGTATAATTTCAAATTGCTAGTAGAGATGATTTTGAATGTTCCCAACACAAAGAAATGACAGCTGTTTGTGATGATGGATATACTAATTATCTTGATTTTATCACTGCACGTTGTTTACATGTACTCAAATAACACAATGCACCCCATAAATATATAATTATTATGTGTCAAAAAAAAGAGCTAGAAAATACTGACCATTCTGAACCAACTATATAAGCTCTAGGCTGAGAAATAGCACACCCAGCTACAGAATGGAGCTGTGAAAATAAGTATATGGTTGAGAATTCGTGGCCAGGAGTTACACATTCTAAGTTCTAATCCCAGTTCTTCCATACGTGCCTGTGTGGTCTTGGGTGATTATTTAATCTTTCTGGCTCTCAATTTTCTCATCCACTGATTCCTGGACAAAGAAATTGCTAATATACTTTCCAGTTCAAAACTATTAATTCTTGAAAGAATAAAAGTAAATTTACAGGGAGACAGAAACGTTTTGATATGTATGAGAAAGCTTAGTATCTTTTTTAGAGGACTAAAAATGTTCTACCTCATGATGACTAGGATCATAGTCTTATTGCTTAGTCTGTTGGCTTCTCTATGCCAAAGACAAGACCACATCATTTTCCAAGTATTAGCAACATTTGCATCATGAGAGAAATATATCAGTCACTCCGCCTTCAAGTCATCTGATTTTTAGTTCCAATGTGTAATTTTAAAAAACGCTTCCTGTATATAAGTTTGTTTCTTCCTGTCTATAAGTTTGTTTCTTAAAATGCCTTCTGTAGAAAAGTTACACCAGGACCAACCTCCAATAATATGCATATCTTTATTCTCAACAAGACAATGTCTACTCCTTACCAAACAAAAGTAAGTTAGAGTCTACACAAGACCTCCTATTTTCATTGTTTAATCATTTTTGTAACGTTACGAGTAAAACAGGGAAGCTATATAATTAACCTCTTCAATCTGCAAGTTGACAACCCAAAAACAGCATACAAAGAAGTGTGAGCACACGGAGTATTCTACTGAGAGTACATAACACGCTGATTTTAATCAAGTCCATGGAATAAGAGGAAGTGAGAAATAATTTCCTCACCATAGTGCTAATGAGGACTGACTAACAGCACAAGTAAGAGAATGCTATCCCCATACAGACAACAGATCCTGTTCTTCGATGTGACACATACTTTCCATATTTTAAAAGACTTCAATATATGTTAGTAGATGTTCCTTGAAGTTGTGTTATACATATTCAGTTTAGTTAAGTATGGAACTGGTTAATATGGAATTTATACCTAAGTCAAACTGGCACAAAGTTAGAGCTCTCTGTTCTGTTCTGCACCACAATACCTGTATGTAAGATATTTAGAGATGCCAAATACACAGCTCTGTGAGAAACGACTTTAAAGGAGACTATTTAAAGTCATTTCTAAGCAATTTCATAATTTTATGAGTCACTGACAAAAAAGAAAAGAGAGAAAAATTGACTCTGACTCTAAAATTGGGCTATCATAACCATCAGCCCACATATATTTCAAAGAAACCTAGTGAAATCTAATGAAATTGGTAAATAGTTTCTCCATACTTATTTGAATGGATTTTTTAAAATGGCTTCCTATCAAGGCTTTTTAAAAGATAAAGAGAGAAGCAATCTGATTACACAAAGGAGAATGCTCACAGACTGCAAAGGACAATTTCCGACCCTGAACCTTCCATATTCCCCCAAATCCTACTATCCAACTACACATGCTTATTACATGTTTAATTCACCATCTTCTCCCATTATTGCACCAGGTCCTCTTCACTGCTAGCTCAGTATTACCAGTGGTATAGTATATTTTCAGTCTCCTCAAATAGAACACCTAGGACTTGTTTCTGATTTTTCATCTTTTTATCCCCAATAGTACAAATAAGAATTGAGTTCAGTCGCTATACACCATACACTTTTGCCATCACTTTATTTAATGCAATTTTCTATCACATCCTGTAAGGTTTTCATTTGTTTTTTCAATTGAAAAAAAGTCTTGAATTTACCTCTTATTTTCTGTATTAGTCTGTTTTCTGTTGCTTATAACTGAATAGCTGAGACTGGGTAATTTATAAAGAAATGAAATTTATTTCTCACAATTTTGGAGGATAGGAAGTCCAAGGTCCAGGAGTCACACCTGATGAGGGCTTTCTTCCTGGTGGGGGCTATATTCAAAATCCCGTGGCAATGCAGGGTATCATATGGCGAGAAGGGCAGTAATGCTTTCTTGTGCTCTCCTTATAAAATCACCAGTCTACACCCATGATTACTCATTAAAACATTAAACCATCACTCCAAGAATGGATTAATCCATTCATGAGAGCATAATCCCCATGATCTAATCACCTCTTAAAGGTCCCACCTTTCAAGTCAAATAATCAGACATACAACTTTCTTAACCTTGTTACAGTGGGGATCAAGTTTCTAACATATGAATTTTAGGGGGAAACATTCAACCCATAGCATCCTCTGTAGTCACCGCTATACTCTAGACCATGCTGTCTTCAGCCCTTCCCTGACGTATTTCAAGAGCTTCTATCCTTTACTCCTCCATGTATCCAGTTTATCCCTAGATCTCTCTTCCTAAAACACTATGTCAATAGGTCCTCTAAAACCTGTATTGATTCCATGAATTTTCTATTACGATATTTCCCAAAATACTTTGTATTTTGTTATTAAAAAAAAAAAAAATACTACCCATGGCCAACTAGGTTTGAGATATTCAGCTTGCTATAGACCCTTCGTGGAATTTTACCATGTACATTAACCTATTAAGATTTCTGAAGTCTTAAAGTACAGAAATCTGTTTACCTTTTTTTAGGCTAGCATATTCCACATGCTATACGAAGTTATGCACAACTTATTTAAACAAGGGTCATATCCTTCCCCCAGAACATGCATTAATGGAGCAATTTGGGAAATGCTATAATCATGTATCAATTCTAAATACTTCTCTGGCTTTCAATTCCCTCCTCTTTCCTGTGAATCCGTG
>NW_007727038.1:432197-435207 GCF_000696425.1 Galeopterus variegatus
AAGGGTGAAAAAGGTAACTCCTTCTCAGCCAGTTGGCTTAACCTTGAATTTGTAGCCTTCTCCTGTAATCCTCACCTTGGTCTTCCAGCTGCCCCACAAAATAACAGAATGGAAAAAATTCATCAACCTTACAGGAAAAACAAAGTACATATAATAAGTACAACATTTGTGTTTCCTTTAGAGCAAATAGAATTAATTTGCATTCAAATACAAATCACACAAACTTGCTAACTAGAATAGAATACTCCCTTATCATAAAGCCAATTGGTAGAATATTGGATAATATTTTTTGAAGCCCAGTGGAACAGAGATGAGATAATGTCCTACTCATATGCCAGAAAAGATGTATTGTCATCTTAATAGGTGTCTGCCTCCTCGCCATCACTGAAGATCTTTCCGCACCTTTCTATGTCATGATAAATTATTCTGTCTTTTGTACTAAGCACAGTATGAACACCATTTCTGTAATTATCATGAACAAAGAATTCACAATATTCAAGTGATCCAGCTCAGTGTGATTTCCCCATACATATTTAATATTTTTCATTTGGTTTGTAATTTATTTTGTATGTGTTAGGATACAGTCAGGAAACTAGCAATCACAGTAGGTATTTCAACAGAAGAAACTCAATTCAGAAAATTGGCTGCAGTTGTTGGAGGGCTGAAAGAGCAAAACAGCAATANATGTATCAATTCTAAATACTTCTCTGGCTTTCAATTCCCTCCTCTTTCCTGTGAATCCGTGGTCATCCTTTCAACTTTATTTCCCATCGCTTTCCTTTACCTCTGATCTACACCGCCCCATCTTTTTAAATACATTATACTTCTCTCTTTCCCAACCCAGTTGCTCATGTTGTCTCTCTACCCATCTCTGCCTCCTCTTTTCTTTACAGTTAAATTCTACTAGGCCTCAAAGACTGGTTCATGTCTTACCTCATCCATGAAATCTTCCATGATGTCTTCCCAATCACTTCTTCCTACACAGGCCTCTATCTTTCCCAATTAGAGCATACACTACTTAAAGGAAGTACCTATGTCCTTGTGTCAGTGTTTCCTTCACTTCCAGCAAACGTGCATGTAGTAGGGACTGATTGAGTTTGTGTTGATGGCCACAGTACTGATTACCTAACAGCAGGAAATGCTGCTGTCATTAGAGTGAGATATCAACTGCAATCCATATGCTAAAATACNGAAACTCAATTCAGAAAATTGGCTGCAGTTGTTGGAGGGCTGAAAGAGCAAAACAGCAATATTGAAGTAACACAGAAACAAAGCAGTAGTAATAAACTAATCAATATTTATTGTTACTATATACATGCCACTTGACTGGACACTGTCCAAAGAAGGACCAAAAACTCTTCATCTTATAGAAGCTTACAATTAACGTTATTACATAAATACTGTTATAATATAATATAAATACTATATTTATATAATCTTATAATATAAAAATTATATTTATATAAATCTTATTATTATATAAATAATATAATATTCTCTTTATATATAAAGAGTTGAGGAACATAAGCAATGTCCCAAGAAAGTATGTGTTTGATTGTTCCTGAATGATATTGGAAGGGAGCTTGAAACAGGAAATACAAGGAATCCAAAGACTAAAATTCTAGTATGGCCAGTGTCTTCTGTCATTGGCAAGTCCATAAATCACTTTGGCCCTCCCAGAAATGTAAAACTAAAGGTTTTTACTAGATGACTAATAAGGTTCCTTTTATCTCTAACAGTCTATCATCCNGTAAGATAAATTTTCATCTCTTGAATGTTTAAATGTATACATTTATCATTGCTTTTACTAAACAGTCAACATCAGGTCAAATTTCACTATACCTCAACTGTTCTGGGGAGGTGGTTTTATTTTTACCACCTATACTGACTCAAAACATATGAGATTAATTCAATCAGTGTTGTTAATTTAACAAAACTACGTGTTGGATTACCGTTTTGTATTTCAAATTACCAAACTGTCCTTTTTTCCAAAGGTACTAATGACACAGATCTGGATATCCAATGGCTACACACTGACAAAATTGTCAGAATTCTATTTAGTGAAATTTTATTTATTTTCCTCTGTCTGTCCCTCATTACTAGCTGCTCTTTGTAACTTAAACCTGAATTGATATCTTAAAGACATCTGTCAGAGATTCTTAAGCATTAAACACTTAGGAAAAAACATAAATTATTGCTTTGGGGAATTTTTAAATTTTTTTAAGAATGTAGGCATTACTACAAAGTTAGATAATTTCAATTTTCTCTTTTACAGACATCTTGTCCACCTTTGACATAACTTCAATGCACTGCAAAAATAAGACAAATTTAGCTTTACATTTTTATTTTATGTCACATAATATAACATTTTTAAAATAATGCCTTTGCTATCATTTATATTTATATGAAGCCATTCATTAAAAAGTACAACAAATTATCTTGGAACAAGATTTCTACAAATTTTTCATCCACTACAAAAGGAAAGATGAGTGATTTTTTTTTTTTTAGTGCATTCATTCCTCATTGAAATACCAAAGTTAAACACAGAAACAAAGAGTAAGTATAGATGCTAAGGATCTATTATTTTGTGAGAGGGCAGAATATTAACAATCCAATTTCTACACATAGTCACTTTATATAGAGATAGACTCAAAATATTTACAATTTTTATCTTATTTTTAATGTTTGACAGAAGGTGATAACATTATCAACCTTCTCTGTTTAGTTCCATGATGTAATATTATGTTTTAATATGGCAAAGCTAAATTACCACAAAACAAAANAACTAAAGGTTTTTACTAGATGACTAATAAGGTTCCTTTTATCTCTAACAGTCTATCATCCTTTACAATTGACAATGTGGGAGAAATCACATTAAGGTAGTATGATGTGAAAAGAATGTCAGCTTAGAGCCAGACAAACCTACGTGTGCATGCAATTTCTAGATTAGAATTCCTTCCTTGTATTGTTCTTGTTAGAATTAGAAATGATGCATTTAAGGCATGGAAAG
>NW_007727038.1:436552-447055 GCF_000696425.1 Galeopterus variegatus
TTTTCATAAATTTATATAGCAAATTACTGTTTCTCCAATTTTCTCAGTCCTAAAGTACAACCGAATGTTCTTTTAATATTAGATTTTGGATGACTAAAGACTGATTCTGCAATGCTGTGTAAGGTATCACAGTAATAGTTTATTGAATATGTTATTTGATATATAACCTTTGTAGTACTTTATGATCTCAGTTTTAAAAACAAAGGGGAGGGCCCACCGCCGTGGCTCACTCGGGAGAGTGCGGCGCTGGGAGCACAGCGGTGCTCCCTCCGCGGGTTCAGATCCTATATAGGGATGGCCGGGGAGCTCAGTGGCTGAGCGTGGTTGCGATACCCTTACCGGTCACAAAAAAGGAAAAAAAAAAAAAAACAAAGGGGAAAACTAAGTTTTCAGAATGGGAGAGCCAATGAGATTTCTGATATAAAGTAGACTAAATCCTCCCTTTATAGATTTAGAAACCCTCCTCCAAATAAATTAAGCCCCGGTAAAGGTTGCACAGTCAGTGTGGTGTAGTAAGAAAGCGTAGGATTTAGAGTCAGACAGACCTGGGTGCTAATCCAAGGTCTACTTCTTACTGTGTCATATTGCACATATGACTGTTTCTTTCATAACCTTATTCCCTGCATCTGTAAAAAGGACATAATAATGATTATTTTATATGTTGCTGTGATGAATAAACTTAATAGAGTATTACCGTGATGGCAAACTTATGTGACGTTCTAGTTCTAACCTTATCAAAGAAATAACTACATATAATCCAGTTTTCTTTCCTTCTCTACAACTCACCAAGATGACATTCTTCTTAACTTCCTGCTGGCTTATGATTCAAAATATGTAATTTTTCCCATATACTTTGGAAACTAATCCCAATTATGTGAATCTCATAAATTCAAAATTATACCTTTTCCTACCTAAATATATATTAACATAATTATATGTTAATTATATGTTAACATAATTAACTAACTTGAAGTGACTTTAACAAAACTTTTTCTTTCTATTCATTAGTCTCAGCTTTTCTTCCCTAAGTGAGGTTAATTTTCTTTTCCAACTGCAAAAATTTTAATGGAGTTAATGAGCAAGTATACTTCTCTTTGTAAATACAATGGACTGCTAACCTTTATAAAGGTACTTCAAAAAGTTCATGGAAAGATCCATATTATCTTTTAATTCTATTTTTCCACTAACTCTTTGTAGTACCCTCATATATTAAGGGAACTAAAGTTTTTTAAAGACAAGTAAAATGTCTCAACTGTGACTACCAAGTGGACTTTCTCCTAAACAATTAGTTTGGTATAATGATTTAAAAAGAAAAAAAAAGAAACTGGTTGTTCCTTTTTTCAAATAGAGTATCTTTAAGGCCTATAAGAGAAGAATGCTTTCAGGTTAATTAGAGAATCTGTATTTCCACTTAACCCAAAGAAAATTTTCATATTACATATTTTTAGCTTCTTTATTACTCATTAATATTAACTTATGAAGAACTTAAATTATTTTTGTGGCTCTCAAAGTGTCATAAAAGTATGTATATATGAAGACAAATGTGGAATGGTGAGAAGAAATTTACTGGGGAGACTGGAGAAAGTCCTTTAAAGTTTCATTTATCAGGAAAAAAAGAAAGAAAGAAATACATTTATGTATTTTTTCTCTATTTTCTCAAAGAAATAAATTTACTTTTATATATCTTACCTATAAATAAAGGGCCTTAGACATTTTTACTTACGTTTTGCTAACCAGAAAACTCAACCCCAGAGATTTTTTCTACTACATGAAAATATGACTGATACACTGTATTCCTAGTTGCTAAAAGTAAATGGAAACATTTACATAAATTACACAGTACAAAAATTAAGTTGGGTCCAATAATGACTTGCTCTTTGGAATATAATACAATGGTATTTCCCCCTTTAGAATCAAAGATCATTTGTTACATGTCCTATAATTGTTAACCATGGGGATTATCTAAATCTCTTCCTGAATAATAGAAAACACAAATGTTGTAGAAATTAAAAGGAATGTGCAAGTCCTAGATGAACTAAAGATGTACAATAACAAACTGCCATTACAATAAAATTACGTTCTAATATCCTTTCTTTCCTTTCTCAAGAGGTTCAGAGATTAAGTGTACATTGATTTTAGCCAGCTGGAAGAAACTTAGGCCATTCCCAAAAACAAAAAGTAAAATAAGATATCCATCTTCACCTATAAGCAAGAATGCACGTAAATACCAAGGGTAGTATCTGTCAAAGTAACGAGAGTCACAAGTCATAAGCCAATACCCAACCACCTTCTTCATCAAGGGCTTAAATGGGTGTTCCTTCAGAAACGCAGAACTCCTCCAACAGAGGTGCATATCTGCAGTTCCCACTTTCCACTACTGAAACTGTGGTTTTTAAGAAAAAATCAGTTCTGAGAAGTAAATATTATTATCTCCAATTTCCAAATAAGGAAACTGAGGTTTGAAGAGTCTGTCTACATATACAATGACAACCAGTAATGTGCAGCAGAATCCAGATCCAAACTCCAGTCTGATTCCAAAGTCCATGTCCTTAACCAAAATGTCATAACAGTCTCCATATTAGCAGCATGCTGCCATTTTAAACTAATCTTACCTTTCCACCTTAGTCTCAAAAGAGCTAATGCAAACATGAATTATTTCTTGGTTTGTCTGTCATATGACTAAACACTAATGAAAAAGGTCTGGTGGAAAATCCCTCTATCCATACTTGTAACTACATGGTAATGGTCTTAACTGTATGCATCTATAAAAAAATGCTGCATGGAATTTTAGAGTTCCCAGACCCTCTGAAGATCATATATTAAATTTATATAGGTCCATGTATAACCCCGCTTTATGGATACCTGAAAGTACAAAACAAATGATTGTATTATTAACTTTCTCTTTATACATTTGCAGCCTGTCTCAGAGGCTCAATTCCTTATGTCTCAGTCTTTTTCCCTCCTTTGAAGTGATTCTTAACTATCTCCCTTGTTTGGCAGACAGTTGCTCCCATATCAGTTTCACTGTACCATGAAGCCCACACTTAATAGCTGGGTGAGGTGAAACAGAGGAGCGAGGCTGTTACCTGCTGCTGATTCCAGGAGTTTGCTGCTTGCTATGACACATGCCTCCCATACAGAGAGAAAAGAACTCATTGAGAAACCTGAAAGAGAGGGGAACCTCTCTGAGGGCCTGCAAAACCATCCTTGATTAAGCTAGTAGGGTCCATTTTTCTGATAACAGGATGACCTGGGTTTCTTCCCTGATCAATTCTGAAACAAATTTTGTCCAGAAACTTCTAATGCTCCATTGCATATTACGTGTAAGAATAAACTGTTGTTTAACCGAAATCCATCTTTCCTTCCATCACAGCTTAAATTAAGCCTGGGGGAAAAAAAACATGCTTTTTGACAGTTCAGGGAAAAGATATTTTTTAATATACCAAGATATTTGGTTAAACCCAACCATCATTATTTTTTTCTAAGATCCCTGGACATTGATCAAGTTTTGATGAAAAACAACAACAATGTTGCATACACACAAATAATAGACAAAAACACATACTGAGATTGCTCATGAAAAGTTTTTTTGTTTATGTTTATTTAATGAAGTTACTCATATTGAAATGCAATTATCCCAAATGGCACAGCTTCCCTGACCAACAACCATAAAATAAAAGAGCCCTGCTATATTATTTTTTAGCATACATTCTTACAAATTATATATGTGAGAAGCAGATGGTGAATGTCAACTTGGTACCATTCCACCATCTGTTCTTTGTACAGCTAGTCAAGTTCAGAGTGTTAATCAAAGATTAAAGAAAGACAATGATATTGTTAAAAACCAAGAGTCACCTTCTTTCTTGAACTCTCCCAAAATCTACAATACACATACCAAGCACCTTCAAGGGTAACAACTTATCTATGATATATAAAACCTGTTTTAATTTCATTTTATTTAATAAAACCTAAATAAAACACTCATTTCTAAAGTAATCCACAGATATTTTCTGGACAAGAGAAAAAGAGTAAAGGAATTATGAAAATGTATGCTGAAGGACCCAGAAAATAAACTGTATTTACCACAGGAGGATACATAACAAGGAAAATAAAGAATAAATTCTCCTGCTGAGTTCATTTTTCCTTTGTTACTAGACAGCATGAAGTATGTTGATAAAGGAAAATTTCTGCAGTATATTAGCTTCACAGAAAATTGTGGCACAAGAGTAAGTTTAGAATTATATTTTGTACCATCATATAAAGTTTACTTTATAAATACTCTTTATAGTAACTGTACTAGAAAATCCAAAATTGAAATCATTTTATAATACTACATCTCATGAATTTATGACCAATTAGAGCTATCCTTTATTTAAAAATGATCTATTTCCATTTGAATGTAATAAATATTATTTATAACATGTACAATCAAATGATACAATTGTGTCTTTCTACAAGATTATTTTATCATAAAAATGTGTTACAGTAGATATAAATAACTAGCACTTGAGACTNAAAAAATCAGTTCTGAGAAGTAAATATTATTATCTCCAATTTCCAAATAAGGAAACTGAGGTTTGAAGAGTCTGTCTACATATACAATGACAACCAGTAATGTGCAGCAGAATCCAGATCCAAACTCCAGTCTGATTCCAAAGTCCATGTCCTTAACCAAAATGTCATAACAGTCTCCATATTAGCAGCATGCTGCCATTTTAAACTAATCTTACCTTTCCACCTTAGTCTCAAAAGAGCTAATGCAAACATGAATTATTTCTTGGTTTGTCTGTCATATGACTAAACACTAATGAAAAAGGTCTGGTGGAAAATCCCTCTATCCATACTTGTAACTACATGGTAATGGTCTTAACTGTATGCATCTATAAAAAAATGCTGCATGGAATTTTAGAGTTCCCAGACCCTCTGAAGATCATATATTAAATCTATATAGGTCCATGTATAACCCCGCTTTATGGATACCTGAAAGTACAAAACAAATGATTGTATTATTAACTTTCTCTTTATACATTTGCAGCCTGTCTCAGAGGCCTATATAGGTCCATGTATAACCCCGCTTTATGGATACCTGAAAATACAAAACAAATGATTGTATTATTAACTTTCTCTTTATACATTTGCAGCCTGTCTCAGAGGCTCAATTCCTTATGTCTCAGTCTTTTTCCCTCCTTTGAAGTGATTCTTAACTATCTCCCTTGTTTGGCAGACAGTTGCTCCCATATCAGTTTCACTGTACCATGAAGCCCACACTTAATAGCTGGGTGAGGTGAAACAGAGGAGCGAGGCTGTTACCTGCTGCTGATTCCAGGAGTTTGCTGCTTGCTATGACACATGCCTCCCATACAGAGAGAAAAGAACTCATTGAGAAACCTGAAAGAGAGGGGAACCTCTCTGAGGGCCTGCAAAACCATCCTTGATTAAGCTAGTAGGGTCCATTTTTCTGATAACAGGATGACCTGGGTTTCTTCCCTGATCAATTCTGAAACAAATTTTGTCCAGAAACTTCTAATGCTCCATTGCATATTACGTGTAAGAATAAACTGTTGTTTAACCGAAATCCATCTTTCCTTCCATCACAGCTTAAATTAAGCCTGGGGGAAAAAAAACATGCTTTTTGACAGTTCAGGGAAAAGATATTTTTTAATATACCAAGATATTTGGTTAAACCCAACCATCATTATTTTTTTCTAAGATCCCTGGACATTGATCAAGTTTTGATGAAAAACAACAACAATGTTGCATACACACAAATAATAGACAAAAACACATACTGAGATTGCTCATGAAAAGTTTTTTTGTTTATGTTTATTTAATGAAGTTACTCATATTGAAATGCAATTATCCCAAATGGCACAGCTTCCCTGACCAACAACCATAAAATAAAAGAGCCCTGCTATATTATTTTTTAGCATACATTCTTACAAATTATATATGTGAGAAGCAGATGGTGAATGTCAACTTGGTACCATTCCACCATCTGTTCTTTGTACAGCTAGTCAAGTTCAGAGTGTTAATCAAAGATTAAAGAAAGACAATGATATTGTTAAAAACCAAGAGTCACCTTCTTTCTTGAACTCTCCCAAAATCTACAATACACATACCAAGCACCTTCAAGGGTAACAACTTATCTATGATATATAAAACCTGTTTTAATTTCATTTTATTTAATAAAACCTAAATAAAACACTCATTTCTAAAGTAATCCACAGATATTTTCTGGACAAGAGAAAAAGAGTAAAGGAATTATGAAAATGTATGCTGAAGGACCCAGAAAATAAACTGTATTTACCACAGGAGGATACATAACAAGGAAAATAAAGAATAAATTCTCCTGCTGAGTTCATTTTTCCTTTGTTACTAGACAGCATGAAGTATGTTGATAAAGGAAAATTTCTGCAGTATATTAGCTTCACAGAAAATTGTGGCACAAGAGTAAGTTTAGAATTATATTTTGTACCATCATATAAAGTTTACTTTATAAATACTCTTTATAGTAACTGTACTAGAAAATCCAAAATTGAAATCATTTTATAATACTACATCTCATGAATTTATGACCAATTAGAGCTATCCTTTATTAAAAAATGATCTATTTCCATTTGAATGTAATAAATATTATTTATAACATGTACAATCAAATGATACAATTGTGTCTTTTTACAAGATTATTTTATCATAAAAATGTGTTACAGTAGATATAAATAACTAGCACTTGAGACTAAAAAATGATCTATTTCCATTTGAATGTAATAAATATTATTTATAACATGTACAATCAAATGATACAATTGTGTCTTTCTACAAGATTATTTTATCATAAAAATGTGTTACAGTAGATATAAATAACTAGCACTTGAGACTTAGCTAGATGACATGCTAGATATGTAAATATGTTAACTAATAATAACAGCAAACCTTCTACAGTGCTTACTGTATGATAGGCATAGTTCTAGCTGCTTTGTATCTATTAGTGCTTCAAATCCTCAAACAACCCTACCCAGGTTGGCTATAAAATTCACAGGGCCCAATGCAAAACAAAAATACAGGGTCCCTTATTAAAAATGCAGGAAAAAAGGTTCTTCCTTTTTTCCATGTCTTTCTCTTTCAATCTATCCTAAGATATCTGCAGGGCAAAGGCAGCTCTTCACAGGTGCTGGGGTCTCTCTCCTGTCCCTGGCACTCAGCACATCCACCACTGGCTGATCGGACTCCGATCTGCATGCCCAGAACTGGAGGCAGAGAGAGGCAGAAGATCAGGAGAATGGGTAGCCCAGGATTTCTCCAGAGAAGCAGGAGGCATTATGAGATGGGATCACATGTTACCCAAGTCTCCATGGCTCCAGAGCAAGCATAAATTCAAAGTTAAAATTGTTAATGTCAAGATGGTCACCACATTAAACACCAACCACAGGGCCACCACATTCTAAGCATCAGACCATGTACACACAACATCCTTGGTTGCATACCCATGAAGTTGGCTCTGACCCAAAAGAGAAACATTATTATTATTTCCATTTTACAGAGGAGACTAAAACACAGAGAAGATAATTAACTTTCCCCAAAGGTACCCAGCATATAAGTGGCAGAACAGGCATTCAAACGGTATTTAAATGCAATCCTGACGCTAGTGTCTATATTCTTTACCTTACACTAAAAGGAAATGAAATGTGTTCATAATCTCTAATAATATATCTAGTCTATTATTTCTAAACAATTACCTCAAGACTATTCACGTTTAGAGGCACATATACAATTCACTGTTATAAAATTAATATACAAAAATACAGAAAAAATTCCAAACCTTATTCATTTATGTAAATAAGACCCAGATGTAGAAAGGTGGCTATCTGATGATTCTAATTTCCAGAAAAGTTTTAAAAAAGGGGTGAGGTGGGACTATATTATATGCAGTATATGCATGCCTTTATACCTGCATTTCATTTATTTACCTGTATTTCAAAAGATCTGATACCCTAAGACATATTTTCATGAATACTTGCATCTTAGAAACCTAAAGCAGTATTCTAAGTGTAACTCCAAGGTTTTCAGAAATGGGAATTACTTGACAGTACTTTAACCCCAAGCAATCATATGACGTCTGTTTGGCACTTCTACATCTCTTTTCCGTATACCTTTCCTCCTTCTTGGCCTTTATCTCCTCTGACCCCTAATACCTGGTATCATCACCCTCTCTAAATCATGCAAAAATAGTTTTCTCTTAAATTTTCTCATCAGCTATACCAGTAAAGAATTCCAATGTTCCAATCTGTTCATTCATTTGTTCAATTAAGATTTATTGAACAAATCTGATCTTCCCTGTAGACTTTAAATTTTATGTTTGCCGATTATCTGATTAACACATTATGATAGATTACGATAACACTATGATTTAAATAAGAGCCTACTCCATCCCCTACGCCACACTCACACTATTCCAGGTTTTCCAGTGAGTGAGTTATTCTCTGAAACGTGTAAATATGTGAAGGAAAGAGAGGGGTTCTCTCTTAGAACCCATCTTAGAAAAGGAGAAATAAATTCCAGCTTCTCTATGGGTATATGGCAAAGTGCATACCTTAGAAAATTATACAGTACAGGCAGTCATACCCTTTGCCCATCCCACATCCAATTTGTAATCACTAGACTTAATTTCTACAGTTACAAGCCATTTTATAGTTACATCATACTCATGCCAGACAAAATCAAAGGCAAAATCATTCTATCCTTCTACGTATTCAAAGTGTCCTTCTCAGTATGACTCAATTGCCAACAACTCCCAGTAGAGTTTGCTCTTCTAGTTACAACCAGTTACATCATACTCATGCCAGACAAAATCAAAGGCAAAATCATTCTATCCTTCTACGTATTCAAAGTATCCTTCTCAGTATGACTCAATTGCCAACAACTCCCAGTAGAGTTTGCTCTTCTAGTTACAACTTAGAAAACTGTACTAAACATATTGGTTTATATATCTGCCTGAACCACAAGTCAAGGGCTATGTCCATTAATCACCTCCTCATTCAGCAAGAGAACCTCATACTTATTAAGCACCTGATGAATAATGAAAGAATTATCAGATGTAATTCATGCATTCATTTCAGTTTATATCCTGGGTCCACAACTGTGGTCAGCAAATAAATTGTAAACATTCTGAAACTAGAGGAAAATTTCCATTAAAAAAAACAAAACTGTCTTGCATTTTAAATTCTTAGAAAAGCAGAGTCATTGATTTGGTGATTGTTCTATCACTTTCTTCAAACTGCAAAATTCTAATTATCATAATGGCTAATGCTGATAGTTCTTGGCAACGTGTCTATGAATAAAGATTAAATAATGTAATATGTATTAAGATGTATTTTAAATGAAAAATATACCTTCATACTATTACAAAACTAGAACAGTATTTACTGACATCATTCACACAGAAATGATCAATAACATTGTCTAAATAAACTTTGAAAATCAACTTCACTTAGTAAATGTAGTAAGATAAGTCAATAAGTACTAATTGACTGTTCTGTTCCCTCAATTACTCTAAATGTTAAATCCTGAGTCTTGCCCTTTGCAAGTTTTGCTCCTATAGCCACTGTGATGGTCTATAAATTATTTCATTCAGTCATTCAAACAACATTTAGTGACCTTAGCTTGATTCTCTCTTTAAACTGTAAAATTCTTGAATGTAAACCCTGTGTCCAATTAATCCTTGTATCTTCCACTGTGCATAATACAGATCCTTACGTTAATTAACATGAAATGAGTAGTATGTGAATGAATCAATGCCTTAGCACCCCATAATACTGCAAACATAAAAAACTTAGCCTATCCCTTTTGACTCCAATTTTGTTTCTCCTCCTTGGAAATTACCCTGCCCTACCTGACTCACTAGAAATCCATATTCAGAGGCCTATTCTCTAAACATATATTAGAACAAACCTCTGAACATTTCCTCTTCTTTATCTCTGATCAAACATCATTTTTCTCAATATAGTCTATGTCACTTCTGGAAACTAATAGCTATCTCACATCACACTGCAATATCTAATAACCAATAACCCCACGTATCTGCTTAAGTGTTTACTGACACCTATAAACTTGTGAGGCAGAATATCTGGCTGGCAGGAAGGAAGGAAGGAAGGAAGGAAGGAAGGAAGGAAGGAAGGAAGGAAGGAAGGAAGGAAGGAAGGAGAAAATGTCAACAATTTGAAGAGATGGCACTTTGGAGAAGAGGAAACAGCATTTACATCTAATTTCCAACTTGACACACCTGTACTTTTCATTCTTTCCCTCCTCCCCAACTCAATAGTTTTCTTTCCAATTTCACAATAAAGCAGAAGTTCTTTATTGCCATTGTTATTTTTTTTTTTAAAGTACAAAAACATAATATCTTCATGTTACATCTGTTGGTTATAACTTAAAATTACATTTTTCATTTTTCAGTTTACTGTCAATAGTTCACCTGGCACCTACTAAATTTAAAGCCCTGCACTA
>NW_007727038.1:447797-448787 GCF_000696425.1 Galeopterus variegatus
CATTTTTCAGTTTACTGTCAATAGTTCACCTGGCACCTACTAAATTTAAAGCCCTGCACTAGAAGGGCAACATCAGGGACAGAAAATAAATTAAGATTCAGACCCTCTTCTCCAATATTTTATCACATTTATCATACTTATAACGATTAATTGTATTTTTAAATTAATAATAAAAACAGTTCTAACATCTTACTATCAACAAAAAGTAACTTAATTCTGCAAATATAAAAGCACACTATTATTTAAATGTTAATCTTCTGAAGGTAAAAGCAAAATTTTATGCTATTTCTGACCTTAGATGTGGTACTGATCTTTTAATCACCACTGTTGCTGTATCAAGATTTTTACTGAAAACACATATTATGAAATATAACAAAGGTGCACATGTATGGATTCTTCATAGAGATTTGTTTCTAGCACAATATACATATGATATTATTTTGCTATCAGACTAGAGTCAGAGTCCATAGAGTTAACTTTTTAAAAAATCTTCTAATGTCAGAAGAGATTCATACCAACCAGGAAAAAGGATGTTGTCTTTCAGGTTACAGTATTAAAGTAAGCAGTGCACAATCTCAACTATTGTTCATTCTGGCAAATCACCACTGGCTGAATGATTTACAACAGGTGGCTAATTATATAATGGCACATAAACATTGCTACAAATTTCAAATGCCCACCTGCTATAAGTGTATTATATGTGCTTCAAAAGCAGAGCAATCACCATCACTGGTCAATTCTGAAGGCAAATATTTGGCTAGCAAAGCCGTCTGCTCACTAGTGTTAGTACTCAAGGATATCAAATAAACCATATCTACAACAGAAATTTCCATTTAAATGACCATTAAGAAGTCTGATGAAGTTAAACTGAGATATGATCATCGCAGAATTTTAATGATGGAAGGAGTCAATAGACCTGTCATGAAACAGCTGTGTGTTTAGACAATGTTTGCCAGCAGGATTGTCTGGTCCCACGAGTAGCATGATAAT
>NW_007727038.1:448824-449417 GCF_000696425.1 Galeopterus variegatus
TACACTTTAAAAAATAAAGGCCGTGAAAAATTAACTCTGCCAGAGTCACCCACCAAGTAGGGAAGGGGTCGGATTTGGATCTAAATACTTCTATTTACAAAGCCCATCCAAGCCCTGCTGTGTGCCCTTTGACATGTTACTCAATCTTTCTGAGACTCAGTTTCCACATTTAATAATGAGCTCTAAAGATACTTCCACGGTATTGTTTATTCCTGATTCTGCTTAAATATACCTTAGAGAAAAGGTATATTAATGTTCCAAAGCAAAAAGCACTAAAAAAAAANGCTGTGTGTTTAGACAATGTTTGCCAGCAGGATTGTCTGGTCCCACGAGTAGCATGATAATTTTAGGGTTTTGTTCCTACCATAGCAGATCAAGTCACAGAGACTAAGAGAGATAGTACGGACAAAGGAAAATTGGCATTTATTTTATGCCAACTATGAAACAAAGCACTGAACTGAACTGCTGCAAGTATTTTGTTTATTACTCTCATGAATGCTGTAAAGTAAGTTTTATCACTGTTACATTTTTTTACACTTTAAAAAATAAAGGCCGTGAAAAATTAACTCTGCCAGAGTCACCCACCAAGTAGG
>NW_007727038.1:450770-452729 GCF_000696425.1 Galeopterus variegatus
CCAAGATCTGAAATGTTTCAATAAGCATTTCCTTTAAGTGCCACACAAAGTGCTCAAAACATTTCAGATTTTGGAGCACTTTGAATTTCATAATTTCTATTTAGGGATATTCACCCTATAATATTATATCCTACTTTGCAGAGGCAAGAAAACATACAAATTCCCTGCAGGCAGCAGGTATTCAATAAATATTTGCTTTAAGAAATGAATATATAAACAAACAAATAATTCTTTAAAAAGAAGGCATGATGTCAGTAGCAGTGAAGCATTCAAAACAATACAAAATCAATTAGGAAAAAAGTCTCAACTTTAATCAAGAACACTAAATCTGAAATATAAATACTGAATTCTCAATAAATTTATTGATGGAAAATAAAAACCACTGCAGAACAGAGTAGCTGAGGAAAACTTCACAAAGAAAGTGAACATTGTATAAGATACTTAAGGAACTATCCAGATAATTATCACTGAAGTAAAGGAACTATGGTCTTCACCTCCCCAGTCAATTTGCCCACATTTTCTTATAAGCCAGTGAACCATTAGCAAGCCAAAGAAAGAAAAAGGGCATCAGCAAGGAGGACAGCTGNAAGCCAGTGAACCATTAGCAAGCCAAAGAAAGAAAAAGGGCATCAGCAAGGAGGACAGCTGTACTGCCCACAGTTGAGTCTCTCTTGGAGAGGAAAGTAATCTACATGTTCCCTCAAATCTCTCAACATTTCAGACGCTAACTTCCCAAGTGAAAACAATAGATACCATCTAATGGAGTTAGCTAATTAATTTAGCTCGACTTTGCTGAGAAAGGTATGATTTTAACACAAAACTGTAAGTACTTCTCTCCCTGGGGAATTTTTCATTCCTTTGAATTTTTTGTCTTTCTGGTTTTTACCTCCTCTCTGCCACCATCCATTTGCTGGTCTCCTCATCTCTGCCTCAGAGAGTCACCGTGAGCCTTCCTTTGATAAACTCAGAAAGGAGAATTGGTAAGCCTGCCTCTTCTCTAAGCTTGGCAATGAAGAAGTCTTCAGTTTTCATTCTTGAAAGAAATGAAATCTGTGGGAAATTAAATCTCTTTCAGAAGAAACCAAACAAGTATATTGTTGATTCTGGATACCCAATAAACCACTTCAGATTGGTATTTTTGTCCAGGCGTTCCTAGTGCTAAAGGAAGCATCTAGCATATGCCCAAAGTCAGAAGACCTAGTTTCTGTTTTTGAGTTTTCAGTTGACTCCATCTAGAGAGCAGATTATACTTTTAATCTCTGCTCTGGGTTTCCCCATTTACCAAAAACGGGAACCAGAGGTTTTCTTCAGTTTATATTTAAATATTTTTATTACTGCAAACACTTCCTTCTCTACTCCGAGGAAAACAACACTACAAGTGCTTTCCTCCTCATCTATCATCACTCTCCACCACCCCACATGCCAACTGTTTCCTCTCATGTGAACATGAGATAAATTCAATTTTGGAAACTGGTCAGAACATGGGTCATTTACGGAAACTAGTCAGAACCAGCTGATATGAATCTTTCTGCTGAGCATTTTCTTTTCAATTTCATGGTTTCCATCTTTTCCCAGTTGACAGGTAGGCAATCATTCATTCAACAGACATCCACAATGAGCTTGGATGCCATACTGATCAGGATCACCAGGAAGATCAATAAATCCCAGCAACTTCAATCCCCCTTCACTCCCATAGACCAGTCTCCACAGTGGGGGCCATTTCCTTAGAGCTCAAGGCTTTGCTTTCTATACCAGCTAAGAATTTCTTTCATGAGAGCTAAAAATGAAGTATCTGAGTACTAGCTTAACAAATGTACTCACGCTAGACTGTATCTGGCATGATAAAAAATTAACCTGGTTAGGACTATAAAGCACATCATAATGCCTGATTTATCCACAGTGACACACTGAAATCATTATGTTCAGAACAACTTATAAATTCTGAAAGGTGATGTAGAT
>NW_007727038.1:453181-455464 GCF_000696425.1 Galeopterus variegatus
CCTGGTTAGGACTATAAAGCACATCATAATGCCTGATTTATCCACAGTGACACACTGAAATCATTATGTTCAGAACAACTTATAAATTCTGAAAGGTGATGTAGATATCTTAGATAAAAAAATAAACACACCATTCTAAAAGATGTTGACTTTCCATTGGAGCAGTAGATCTAGACGGGCAAACTAAAATAAACATGAGAATCTTTTGTCATATGCTCCCTTCTCCTAGACTGATGTACTCTGTTTATGCTACCACTCTATTAGCCTCATGCCCCTATAATCTTTTGTGTAATCCATACAACCAGTTTCAAAAGCATATACACTAATAAAATGCTAAGAGCTGTCAAGGCACAAAACATAAGAAACTTCCTGATCAACTTTAATACTAATTATTCCTTTCTTTCAAGGCAAAAACTGTTGTTTCAGCCTCAGCCAATTTTAGCTAGATGACCAGTTTAGAAAGCATTATTGTAAAATGTAGTTTTACTGATGCCAGTTTCTCTTAATGACTCATCTTCAGCTGCATAGGCTTCTGAAGACAGCAAATCATATCAACAAGAAAGGTGCAAAACTGCTATTCTAATAAAGATCTTGACATCATGAGGTTTCATACTATCTCTAATATTAACTTTCCCTTAGATCTGAGATGACAAAGAAACGGTATGTGTGTGTGCCTGTGTGTGTCTTTGTGTGTGTAGTATTAGAAATGCAATAATTTAAAACTTTCTTAACATGCTGGAGTCCTTTCTGGTCTTACAGAACAGTTCATAACCCAAAAAAGAGAATTCAAAAGCTATCACAAAACTTAAAGGACCTGATAAAATCATTCCTCAAAATAGCATATCTGATTTCCCAGGAAATCTTTTACTTTCCTAGTACCATTCTAATCCATATGGAAATACACAAGATCTTTCTAGAATGACAGCTACATCATCTAAATAAACCTTCATACTAGATGGTTTTTAATCAATAAATACAAGTTCTGTTTCAACCCTGATGAGCTAAATTGTTAACTAAAGAATGAGTACCAGCACCACTCTGAAGAATTTTATCGCTCTCTAAAATATAAGTCCAACTACATTCCTCTTCCTCTGAAACAACCTCTGTCCATCTAAAGTAATTCATTTGATAAACTGCCCTCTGACAACCTTACAATCACTTCTCAATTATCATCATCAGCTAAATTATCCTCATGAAAGATGTTAATTTATGTTTCTAATTAACACTGTCACCTACTTTCTGGTTACTCCTATTTGGAATAAGTTAGAAGGGGAGATCCATTAAACTAAATCACTTAATTAATTGCATTCACTGTCCCAGGAAATAAATGAGATCTTAAAAGAAAAAAAAAAAAGTTTAGAGGCATCACTTTCACAGAGAAAGAACAAGCCAATGGCCAAAAAAAAATTATTTTTAGCACAGATAACAAAATCATCACTAACTTTTACCGAGTATTTACTATATGGCAGTCTCCAGCCAAATACTTCACATATATGGTTTTACTTAATTTTCTTAAACTATATGAGGTAGGTACCATTAATATCTCCAGTTGAGAGATAAGAAAGCGGAGGTTTGGCAACCTAAGTCACTCAAACAAGATTAAAATAGTTGGCAGCGTTGAGGCTCTTACAGCAATATCAGGGGTAATTCTTTCGAGAAATACAGTCTTATAGTGAGTTTTCAGTCATAGTAAAGGGGTATTTGTGGGAAATGCCATGAAAAGAGACAAAAGTGTACATATCTAGCTTTGAGCACACACTTAAATTTGAAGCCATAGTATTAATTTCTTTACTCTTTAGTATTTATAACAAGATATTCTGTAATGTAACATTATTGCTGCATGTTTATAACTGTCTCAGATTTTTAAAATGCATGTCCCAAACAACTACATTTCTTCCAGATCATTTGCAACTACATAGTAACTGTTTAGTACATCAGCCTGAACTAAAAAAAAAAACAAGCACTATCCTTTACTGATGTAGTACAATTCTTTTCACTTAAAAAAATCAGAATTTTATTTTCTGCAAAACTGTCAATGATCCCACTGCAAAGCACTGGCCAGGGATTTACATATTAATTTAGAAATATCTAATTAACTATGGGCTCTGCAAATTCTCAAATTAATCATAAAATCATCATGAGTTTTATCACACATTCTTCTAAAGGTCTCATTTTAAAAATATTTATATTTTATGTGTGTGTATTGTTAACACACCCCCCCCAAAAAATGTTATCAGAAGAATCAAGCATTAATTAATGTTCATTCTTTCCAGAATTATTTAA
>NW_007727038.1:456013-476108 GCF_000696425.1 Galeopterus variegatus
CTCAAATTAATCATAAAATCATCATGAGTTTTATCACACATTCTTCTAAAGGTCTCATTTTTAAAATATTTATATTTTATGTGTGTGTATTGTTAACACCCCCCCCCGAAAAAAATGTTATCAGAAGAATCAAGCATTAATTAATGTTCATTCTTTCCAGAATTATTTAAGGTAATATATTCAAACTACTTGTATCTTTCTACAGAATTAAAGTATGAAATGTTCAAGTAGCTTATTAACCTTCCTATATAATAAAAAATTACTTTCAAATATTTTTCTGAGAATTATTCAGTGAATTAAATATTGACCATGAACTAAGAACACAAAGACCAATTTTTAACATAGCAGTTTTTATATTAAATTTATTTTTTCTTTCGTAGAACAGGAGAAATCCCTCAATCCCCTCCCCACTTACTAATATTCATTCTGCAAATATGCAATCAAAGGCAGTGTTATCTATATTTTATAGAAGCTCTTTAAGTAAATTCAATAACAAGAGTACACACATACCCTATATCCTCAAGGCCTTCTCCTCTCTTACCCAATATTATAAAAATATTTCTGGACTGGTAGTTTCTCAATTCATAAAAATAAGACACATTCCAATTAAAATAACCCAAAATTAATGGTATATATAAAATTATCTAAATGTTTGAAATCATTAATTTTTATTAGTTTTTGGCTGGATTGTCTTTTATATTGGAAAAATAGTATTCAGCAACAAGTGGATGCTATGTTTTCTTAAAACTAGTAATAAAGTAGCACTTCATGTTTTAAGGGCTAGAAGGAATCTTAGTAATTACCTAGGTCTAGTTTCTCATTTTACAGGAAGGAAAATGAAACAAAGGCAGGTAAATAATTTGCTCAAAGTCACAAAGTCAGATGGCCTCTAAACATCAGCCGTCCTAACTCTCCTAACCTTCCCAGTTTTATTTTCCTGGGACTAGAGAGCATGCTTCATAACTTTCAACTATACATAATGCCTTCTAAGTATAATTCGAAAAATGCAAGTCAGGCTGATGTTAGCAATATAACTATCCACCTGACCACCTTACCTTTAGTTAGTGAGCCAGCTACTTTGCTGATAAGAAAATCTGCATTAAGCTCTATGCCCATGATCCACCCCATGGCCAGTGTGGGTTTCTCAGGCAGTGTGGGTTCAGAGGAACCGAAAGCCAGTATGCTTTCTCAGGCAGTGTGGGTTCAGAGGAACCGAAAGGAAGGAGAGGGTTGCGAACAGCAAGCAAGTGTGGGTTTCTCAGGCAGTGTGGGTTCAGAGGAACCGAAAGGAAGGAGAGGGTTGCGAACAGCAAGCAACTGGAGAGCAATGAAGCTGAGAATAAACCACTGTAATTCACAGCGGATATGAAGTTAATATAGTTAACATGTGCAACATACGCACGTGTGTGTGTATTGCATGTACGTAGCTGGGAAAATACAATTAAGTTGAAGACTTGAATTTCATGTTTTTAGGGATATTTTCATTTTCTTCAGCTCTCAGTATTATCAAGAAAAATACCTGGGACAAATATAGATCACTAGGCAGCAGCAGCTCTTGCACAGTATGTGATCTTACTTCCACCTCAGAGAAACTTAGATTTGTAAATGACCTAACTATTCTAGTGACCCTTAACTCTGGCTGAACATTCAAATTGTCTGAAGAGCTTTCACAAAACACTAATGTTTGGACCCCATCCCAGATGAGTTAAATGAGAATTTCTAGGAGTAAGGCCTACTCATCAGAGCCACTCTTGTTTCTGTTACTGCAAAGAACATGTTATATCTCATTTAATCAACAAACAAATGTTTCTGAATACTTCCTTTATAGAGGGCAACATGACAAGCCTCAAAGAGCTGGGGGGGGAGAGAGACAGAGAGAGACAGAGAGAGAGAAATGTGTTTCTTACTTTCAACGAAGAGCGCTTTCTAAAATTCTAGGTTCTTATTTTCTACCATCAACTTTACATTTCAATTTGTTAACCATATGCAACAATGCATTAGAGTCTGCTTTCCTTAAAATATTCCAAGATAGTTCATCTTGAGTTTTTCTTATTAATTTTGCTTGAAACCCAAAGAATAGTAAGATTATCACAGATACAGAACATAGATAGGCATAAAGAAGACTGAACTGCTTTTTGATGAATGGTGATTCAGGGAATGGATAACTAAATATGAATTACTTGGAAACATAAATAAATATAAACAGTGAGTTTTTGCTCACTCACCTCTCTGTTTTTGTCAACAATTTGAGGGAGAAGCTGACTGAAAGGTAAGAAGTGGCTAAATTCCAAAGTCAAATGATAAGCCAAATAAAAACCATAGGAGATTAACTGCAGAAACACAAACAGTGCCTTAAACCAAACATAACCCATTTAACATGATCCCAAAGAAAAAATCTGAACCATCTGACAAACTCTGTTGGTTATTTGCTCACACACTAGAGAAAGACCTAATTATGTAATACAGGTGAACAAAACAAAGAAAGCAAAATAGATAAATGTCTCTACAGTAATGCACTTTGCATGATCTACCTGGAGAAAGAAACATTCAACTTCTTAAAGTGTATTTGTGACAGCATATAAGAGAAGGATTGTTGAATTTACATGTTGTCTCTTCCTGTGGAAGAATTACATACACACATACACACGCACACACACAACGAGAATAGAATAACTGTATACCTCAACAGGTTTACTTTCTTACCAAGTGCCTTAAATATAGTAATAAACAACTCCAGCCTGTTTTTAAAGCTTCTTACCACCCCCATTTACCCTACTTTTCACCAAAACTCTGTATTTTCATTCATTAGTCCCCACACTCCTACTCTTTTCCTGCAAATCTTTCAAAATATGTAACACCACTTATGACTAAAAGGAAGAAAATAAAAAGAAAAATAATAGTTATATACATCTCTATACTTTCATGATTTATATGCAGCATCATATGTATAAAAAAGTAAGCAGAACTATAAAGTAAATACATTTTGCAGTGAAGTTATTAAATCTATATATGATTATGTGTATGTGGTAGTGACATTACAAAAATCAATTTCATTATCATACACTGAGCGATATCTAATCTCTCTCATTTAAAATATGGTGTTATTCAACAATCACAATTCCTTGAACTTGTTAAGACAAGTGAACAGATATGATGTAGTGGGGGGGAGGGGAGAGAGGGAGGGGGAAAGAGGAACAGGTAAAGAGACACGAAAATCAACTACACTGTACATTGAAAAGTTAAAATAAAAAATTAATTAATTAATTAATTAAATAAAATCATGGTGTTATTAACTCAGCCTATACTAACTATGGCTTGAGGACAAAACTAAAAGCCTATAATTCAGATTGACCTAATAAAAATCTCATGGAAAAGTCAAGACTGCGACTAACATGAAGAAATTGGCTCTGCATTAATCGACTCAGAGAAGACTGGATGAGAAATCAAGAGTACAATCCAAACTGAAGTTCAACTAGTGAAAAGATTTTAAACTAGGAGTATCTGCACCAAATACAAACACATTCACAATAGGAGGGTAAGAGAACAGTATTTTCCCAGTAGTATCTTTGAGTTTGAAAGGAGAGAATAAAATAGTAAATGCTCCATAATTTTGATTACTGATATCCTCATACAGAGAATCTGACCAACTAACTCGTCTTCAAATAAACCAAATGTTGTAATGGCATGAGATCCATATGCTCCAGATTACCATCCCTAGCTGTCCTTTTCAGACCACTAATAGGTCTGTGGTGTAAAGTCAGATAAACACCTTCTTACCAATCTGACTCTGTCCTCGTGCTTCATTGTTTACCAAGGAATGAAACAAATATGTACATACAGATTTCCACATCCTCATACTGAGTGGGAGGACTCTATAAAATGGAACTCAGTTGCTTTACTGTTAGCAAAAGAAATATCAGTGGGGAATTCATGTACTGAACAGAATATGCATTAGAAACAGGGTAAGTTAATAGATCACTTAAAAGTTGACTAAAGTTCCACTTTGATTAAATCAAATGGTTTTTACAAGTCAATGTTATACATAGTATGTATAATTAATCATAAATGTAAATAAAGATTTTTTTTCAATTAACATTTTTCAGGACCTGTGCTATGCTAGAAATCATATTATATATTTGGGATTATAATGCCCCTATACTGCAAGTCCTCATAATCTAGAGGGAAAAAAAATCAAGTAATCAAATAATTACAGTGCAGAAACTGTGCTATGATTTCTGCTTTGAGGGCCATAGGCATGAGGATTGATAATGGAAGAGCATGAAGGCCACACTATACTGACACCTAAGGAGGGAGGGTATGAGGGGATTTTAAAACAGCTTCTAAAGGACGTAACACCTAATCTGGCAAAGAAGTGGAGGGAAGTATGTCCAGGCAGATGAAAAAAACATGTGCAGTTTCTGAAGCAACAGTGGGCCTGGTGGAGAAGCAAGTAGGGACCCAGTAATGGAGGAGGTTTGGACTTCATCCTTTAAGTAAAGGGAAATTACCAAGAGATTTTAATCAAAGGGATAATATACAATGCTACTTCTACATGGCATGCTTCAGCTACCAAACTGCCTCAAAATTTGTCTTTAAATACCGGCCTAACAGTTAAATCCATATAACATCTAAAATCCTACTCCAATTAATCTTTTAAAATCTTACCCCCATCTCTTATTAAGTAATTAATTGACTCAACAAATATTTCTGGAAGGTGGAAGTGTGTTTTGAAAAATAAGAAGTTTGAGAACTAGGGTGGGAGTGGATAGTCGAGATAAACAACAGTACAGAAACAGGGATATGGAAAAGCACAGGCATGTTCTGGGAAAGCAAATAATTGAGACAAAGGTGGAAAGGGAGGTTAAATATCTTTAATTTAATTTACAAGTGAATGGAGAACAATTAAAGTATTGTAAACTGAAGAATGACAAGTTGCATGACAGTGAGTAGGGGAAGCTAGAGTGTGAGAGCCTTAGCTGTGGGGTGTCAGAGGAGGGTATCATAAGTAGTCAAGAGGCAATTTGGGCTTGAACTGGAAATTGCTTTAGGAATAAAAAGGAGGCAACAGAGACATTACAAGTGAGGGGTTCTAATGAGATCACCATGAATAGATATAGGGAAGGCAGGTGAAGAAAGCCATAAGACCACAGTTGAAGCTCTAGAACTGAAGTTCAAAATTCACACCAGAATTACAGATAATATTTTAAATGCCATTCTTTGGGAGGTGACTGCTAGTAACTATTACTATATTTATTTTTATTTTTCTTCCATTTCTACTTCTAAAGTGGAAGCTCCTTGAGGGTAGGAATCCTGTGTTATTTTTATACCAACTTCTAGCCCAGTGTCCAGTAGACATTTTAAAAAAAAAAAAAAAAAAACTTATGAGGCTAAATCTATGGTATTTTAATTAAGTTAATATATAGAAAAGCACTTAGTGTAGTAGCAACACTACATAAGTGCTGAAAAGCCTGACTCATATAGTAAGCATTCAATAAACTAGCTAGTATTATTATTATCATCTCTTTGGATTTTAAACGCTACGATTCTAAGGTAATTCCTATTATTATTCATATTCAGTACAGAAAAAAGCAGGCAGAAAGATGCTTCTGTAACTTTAATTTTTATATTGTAAGGAAAGAGCAGGAAATCACTAAATGTATATGAATGCACCCAAACAATAACAGACAACTATGCTCCAATTTTGAGGCAATGACAGATGCTATCTATCTGTGGAGAACAGTTAAATTAAGAAATATCTGCAACATTTCTGAACATAACAATAGAGTAAGAAATGGAAGACTACATGGAGAAAAACATGCTAGCAACACATCTATTGCAAAATGTGAAAATATATGAAGACTTCAGGAAAAATGTCTCTTCTGATCTTAATGATGCATTAACAAATTTTCAAGTCAAACAAAAGTAAATAGGCTATAAGTAATTCTTGCTAATTTATTTTTTCAAGCAGTGAAATTTAAAATATCATTTTTGAACAGGCAACATTAATATCCAACACCAAGATATATATATAATTCGCACATTTCTAAATAAATCATAAATTGTTGTCCTACATGAAAGAAAATGACCATTCTAATTTAAAACATTTATTAAGCACTTCATAATGTGGCAAGCATCACTGTGATTAGCTTTACAGATATTAACACTTAATCTTCAACGCAACCTTATGAAAAAGATAATATTACTGTTCCATTTACAGGAAAGGAAATTAAAGCTGAAGGAGGTTAAGCAACTTGCCCAAGGTCACGAAGCATGTAGGAAGGGGAGCTGAGTTATAAATGTGAGCACGATGTCAGCAGGGTCTGCATATCTCAAACATCCTGCAAAAGTGCCTTCCCAAAAGCATTAGAGAGGAACCAACTCTTCTAATAGCAACAGTAAAATATACGAGAGTACTTCAAAAAGTTCATAGAAATATTCATAGTATCTTTCAATTCTATTTTTCCACAATTTTTTAAAGTACCCTCATACTTTATTGCATAAAGATAATTCCCATGTCTGAAAATTTAACACACAATAATTTAACTTATGTATTCACCTCTGAAAAATGCAGCAAACCCCATTAGATTTATTGAATTAGGAGATAAATCTGATTTAACAAAAATACCTCAGCTGTAAAATATGTTTTATAGAAATAAATCTTTATGATATAATTGAACTCTCTGGAGGTTCTTCTTTAGTAATAATAATAATTAATTAGAATAAAATTATTTATGTGTAAATGGCTGGTTCTAAAAGAAAATATATATAAAAACATAATTAGTTCTCTTGGCTATTCAAATTCTCTGTCCTAGATCTCAACTTTAATATTAATCTGCACTATTTCTAGAAAATAGATTTATTTATAATACTAGGAAAAGTGAACTTCAGACTGACAAAATTACTAAAACTCTTCAAAAAATTGGGTCTCAGATGAGATTTTTATTGTAGAGGAATTTACAATCATAGTTTATACACTGGTGTTATTCCACTATTAATAGCTGTAATATTTATATTATTGTTAACTCATACAAGAAGATTTTTAAAGTTTTGTTTAACTTTTTTAAATTGAAATAAATAATTTCTTCCTTTTCAGGGATACACTTAATGGCCTGAATTAAAATCAATATAGAGAAGAAAGCCTACAAATTCTCATTAGTTAGTCTATTTTCAACTAAGGCAAGTGGGAAAGAGACGTTACTCCTTTTCCACAAAAACACCTGCACAAAGATAATCTCAGTGGAAGAAATCTAAGAAAATAAGGCAAAACTGTCACATCTCAGTGATTACATTCTTGAGGTGGTGCATAGCGATTAGTAGGCCTTCGGTAACTTTGGAAGATAATTCTGTTCTCTTAGTTCTTATTCTGACTCCATGGTGCTATGGACCACAAGGCTGGAATCAACTCAAACAGGTAAAACCATCTTCATCTAGAATAATACCCTACATACATCAATACCTCTATAAAAGACAGCAAGTCGAAAAGTCATCAACACATAGAGTCACACTGCATTTAACTACTCATGAACTAAAGATAAAATTTCAATTTTATCTCACCTCTATACCCAGAAAAACCAAAGGAAGACCTCAATTTCTACAACAATCCTACTAGCAAATCATTTACATTTGCTGAAACACACTAGGCTTAAAATATTAGTCATACACGTAAGTAACATATCTATGAACCAAATGTCCAAGACTTGTATGCATTCAATATCTCTTCCTTAAGCAGCTATGGGAAATAAGCCAAGGACAATATCATGATTTGATTTCTATATTGTGTTCTTGAATCCAATCTTGGCATTTGATTCTTTTAACTGAGCTGGCTCATGGAACTTCCTGCTAAATATTAGCTGCCTGAAGTTCATAAACAATTTATTCAGGCCAGGAGAAAACGTCTGTGAAAATTATAGAAGGGCAGTAACCGAATTCATTTATGTCTAATGGTAAGAACTTAGTCAGCATTTTTCATTTTTATTGTTACCTTTTAGTAATGCTGCACCCTGCTCTCAAAAACTTTGCCAAGAAGACAAAGGCCCACTGCTGTAAGAATCCACAGCCATCATCCTCACCTACTCAAAATCCCTTTGCTTCCTCAATTCTCTCTTCTTTCCTGCCTTTGTTTTAAGAAATGCTTCTCTTTGGTAAGGCAAACATACGACCCATTTTTTCTTGAAAGTGCCTCACTGCCCACTGTAGTCCATTGTTTTATCAAATGTGGACAATATTTCTCTTACATTTGTAGAATTCTCCCTGTGGACTGGCTCTGTTCTCTCTTCCTACAGAATCTCTCAGATCTCCTCTATGTTTTGTTTTTTTGTTTTTTTAAAGAAAGAAAAATTTTAAAAAAAGAAAAACCTTTCCCCTGATCCTGTTCTCCCTCAACACAATACCTTTGTGGTTGCTTCCCACCCCTCCCCCCACCCCACCCCACCCCCAGATATCTTAAAAATGAAGACTGCCCCAGCTGGCTCTAATTCCCCACTTCCCACCCACCACCACCTCACCTACTGGTACACTTATTAAGCCATCTCTACTTTGCTTAAAATGTTCTCGCAACTCCTAACATCCCTATTTATCCACAAGCCCGCTACTCCTTACACAGCAAATGAGAAATTCTGAGTCACCCAAGACCTGTCTTGTTCTATCAGGACAGTTTCTAAGTCTTATAATTACTTGATATTTCTACTTTTTGTCTAAAACATATCTCTTGGTGCCAGTATATTGGTCTGGGTGCTTATCACTTCTACTTAAAACATGGTGATGCACTCCCAACCCATCTACCATCTTTATCAATCTATTGCCTATAACAGGCTGTAATAAATCTTTCCAGACTTAATTTTGACCACTCTCTACCTACAATTTAGACTATAATTTACCATATATCCTGACAGAATAATTATCCCAGAATGCTAGCAACAATCATGCCACTTTCTTCTTTAAAATCTTCACTAAATCTTCACTAGCTCTACATTTGAAAGTGAATTAAATACAACCTTCTTAGTTTGTTATAAGAGTACAGGCTTTCAGGGCCGGCCCGGTGGCGTACTGGATAGTGCGCCGCTTGGGAAGCGCGGCGGCGCTCCCGCCCGAGGGTTCGGATCCCACATACAGACCGGTTCCCACTCACTGGCTGAGCGAGGCGCGGGAGCAATGCCGAGGGTTGCAATCCCGTTGCCGGTCCCCGGTCCGGTACGGGGGCAACACTGAGGGTTGCGATCCGTTGCCGGACACGGAAAAAGACAAAAAAAAAAAAAAAAAAAGAGTCATTCAATGGACTACCCACAGAAATAATGAATCAATAGAGAAGAAAAAGAATACAGGCTCCAAGCAAGAAACTCTGGTTTTTTTTGTTCGTTTGTTTGTTGTTTTTTAAGTGCTATATCCCCAGAACCCAGAAAATCTCTTGGTATTAACAGATACTCATTAAATATTTGTTGGATAGTTGGAAACACAGGCACTATCCACTTTGTTTTATAGCTGTGAAAAACAGAAAAGTAACTTCTAGTATAATTATGTACCTAACACGAACATCACTAGGAATATAACACACAAGTATTTGTAAGATAAGAGTAAAAATATGGCAGTGCTCTAGAAATGTAACAGCTTTAGAAGAAAGGCCTTTCCTTCACCAGCCTCTATAAATCAGGTGGTCATTTTTTTCTGGAACATGTGAGCATTTCTTAAATTTTCATTTTTCCCATGGTAATCTGTGGCACAGAGTAGGCTGCTGAGGATTTCATTAAATGTTAGGAGGAGTTCCTACAAATGGAGTTAGGGGCACATAACTAGTGAGATGATAATAAAAATAAAAACTTCACATGCTTCATGGTATACTACATTGCAACCAAGTTCTTTGAGAAATACTGTGTAAAGACAGCAACTTGAGAGAGGCCAAAATGAAAAAGGAGGTACTGAGTTTGCAGAATTTTTATTATTTAACACCTGTACTTTTAATTTTTTTATTTTTTATTTTTTTAAAAATATTTATTTATTTATTTATTTTTTGTCCTTTTTGAGACCGGCCGCACCGCGCTCAGGCAGTGAGCACTGGGAGCGCACCAGTCATCCCTATATAGGATCCGAACCCGCAGCGGGAGCGCTACCATGCTCCCAGCGCCAGACCCTCCCGAGTGCGCCACGGGCTCAACCCAACACCTGTACTTTTTAAAGCACTGTAACTATTGGATAAAAAGAAGCATCTATGAGATCCACGAAAAACACAGGCCATCGATGCATGGGCATAGCACCTACACAAACAAAAGCACATTTTAAAAGTAAAACTTAATTTTAAAATTGTCATAAATGTGTATATCAATCTACTGCTCTATCACAAGATATAGAGGAATTTTTAACATCAGGTACTAGATAAGCATGTTCAAACCAAGCTTCGTTCGAACTCTGAGATACGAGGGAAAGGCCTGCCTTCTGCCTACTGCCATAAGTTCCTAAGAATATGCTTAGGAACACAAAAGAATTGCCTGCCAGTTACTTGAGATGCACTATGGTACAAGAAATTAGAAACCAAAAGCTGTTTTCAAGTAGAACTTCGTGATTTATTTAAATGGTTATATTAAAGTATGTCTCCTAGAAATGCACATCTGCATCCTGGCAAAAAGGACCTCTTCAACTTCTTTTATACTCCCTTTGTTCAACTTGAATCATTTTTATTTCTTAATTTCTGATTCCCTACAAAAGGCAATTTGATAAGATCCATATTTAATTAAAGTATCATTATCATTTGCATACCAATAAATCATGACTTAAAAGTTCTTTTTGTAAGTTTGTATTCCAAAGTAGATTAAATATAGTGACTATATGAACTTTTAAAAATGTTTCTATTAACTACATGTAAAAATAAATTCTAACTATTGTTACACCTCTGTATTATATGGACTGCCAAGTTACTAGCTTCTTCCAAAACAGGAAAGACCTGTGGTCCTATCCAATTTACTATAAAACTCATCATTTTACCTGTATCAAGTCACACTCTACTCTAAAATAAATTGTATGGTTAAATTTATATAATAGAATATGCATTATATTATAAAAATCAGAAAAGAAAAAAAAACATAATAAATTCTGTACCTGAAAGGTATGCAGATGGGAGTCATCTGCCAGAACAAGGGATGGAAGCTACTTTTAGTCATTAACAAACCTAACTGCCACTTCATATTATGTGCTCCTCAAGGTCCCTTACACAGTTGACATCACACAGTCATTTCGCTCCAAATATTAGCACGCCCACCCATCTTCTCAAATCTTCTGAACTTCTATAGGACTCTACATGTTTTCTAAACCTCAATAATTAAAAAGCAGCATTTAATCAACAATAAACTCATGACACATACCAATAATTCATGCATGTAGCTAGAAACTGCTCCAAATATTAGCACGCCCACCCATCTTCTCAAATCTTCTGAATTTCTATAGGACTCTACATGTTTTCTAAACCTCAATAATTAAAAGGCAGCATTTAATCAACAATAAACTCATGACACATACCAATAATTCATGCATGTAGCTAGAAAGTTATATATGATATAAATAAAATCCTTTCAGTAATTCTTTCCTCCATTCAACCAATAAGAATTTATTGGTGCCAGCCATGCTTGGTAAGTGCTATTTATTCATTTTCCCATATACATACCACCAATTAGAAGTGGAAGTTAGTACTGTATGTGTAAACATGATAGTCCACTTTCGCCTTCTAATTGGAGAAAAACAAATTTAAAAGACAATAAGCATTAGGAATTGCTTTCTCATGCGTAAGCCAGTGGAGCAAAAATACAAATAAAAATGCAATAAATAAGGACAAAAACTTCTAACCTAGGGCTTACATATCTATCACATTAACTGCTCTGTAATTCTTTCTCAAATTTGTCTCTTTTTGGATGGGAAGAGGATCCTCTCCTTCCCTTTCCGTCTTCAGGAATCATTTGTCTTCCTGTTGCTACATGAGTCAGCACCACTGGAAGTGGACAGCTTCCTGCTATTTATTAAGAGGAAAAGTCTTCTCCCTGTGGAATGACACATTATAGCTAACCACAAACAAGAGAAAAAGATGGGCCAAAAATGTGGAAATAATTAAACACACACATACACGCAAACACACCAAAATGCTATTGCTAAACAAAATTTAAAATATAACATATTGCTATTATCTTAGTCATTCCTAACAATTATAATACAATGAGATGGTTATTAATTCACTTTATTATAATATCTGCCACTTGCCTGTGGATATCTCACTCACTAGCCTTAGTTAACAATATGATAATATCAAAACTCTTTAGGTTTCTCTCCTCCACTATAGGACTTCTAATTCTATAATTCTATTATAGCACTTAATATTAGACACTATTTACTGAATGCCTTCAATATACTTGGCCTCCATCTGTTTTAATCCTGTAACTACCTTATGAAGTGCTACCAGTTCCATTTTATATTTAAAGACATTACCTAGAATTATATTAATTATAAGAATTTTAACTAAGTGGCAGTCAGGATTTAAACCCAGTTCTGTTAAGAACCAACACCTAGGTAACTTCCAGAGATGTAATGCCTCATCCTGTAATATACAAGATATATAAGATAATGTAAAGGATAATAAGGTAACTATGTCAAGATTCACTTATCTATTCAATACAGACTTATCCAAGAAAGTAAATTTTCAGCATTACTGACAGCATGCTTCTCTTCAGTTGAGATCCTTCTCTTGTGCTCAGAGAGGTAGCACAGCACAATGATAATACAGTCCAAGGACCGGGGTTCAAATCCCAGTTTCCCCACTTACTTATCTGTGCCCCAGTTTCCTCATTTACATAATGTGAATAATAACACTATCTACTTCATAAGATTAAATGAGTTAAAATCTGTAACGTGCCTGTAACAGTACCTGGCACAGAGAAAGGACTAGGTAAGCGTTTGTTAAACAATAATACTCTCCATGGGTAAACTATATCAGATCTACTTAATGGCAAATGCTGTAGGCAGTACATGTAACCTAAATACTTTTAAATCTTCCTTAGGGCAAGGGAGTTGGTTGAAAGCATCAGAAAATGAACAAACAGTTCCCTGCTAGGAATGAAGAGCTAACAGCTAAAGTGGGAACGCAGCACTGAAGAAACACTAAATTGGCTTCACACCTTCTCCAAAATAACATTTTCCAGATTGATTTTAGATCATTTGAAGGAATGTCATATCTTAAGATCATCCCAAATTCAAAATAAGTAGATTTTGGAAATTTTAATTATCCTCCAATTGATAACTTAATTAATAGATTTAAGCATGGTGTATATTAATTGATGGGGTTTTTTTTGTTTTTTTTTTTTTTTCTTTTTGTCTTTTTTCGTGACCGGCAACGGATCGCAACCCTCAGTGTCGCGCCCGTACCAGACCGGGACCAGCAACGGGATCGCAACCCTCGGCGTTGCCCCCACTCCTCGCTCAGCCAGTGAGCGGCCGGTCTGCATGTGGGATCCGAACCCTCGGCAGGAGCGCCGCCGCGCTTCCCAAGCGGCACACTGTAGCAGTGCGCCACTGGGCCGGCCCTTAATTGATGTTTTTAAAATACAAACATATGTATTGCTTTCTAAATCAAGAATATTTTTTATAGTTTCCCAACATCTGTATAAAAAACCTTAATTTAAATAATTAACATAATTTTTTCACTTTCGGATTCTATTTTTAATAGAGAAAAATAATAATTAAAATTACTTAATAATTAAAACTCTTCACATAGCATAGAGTAGATAAAAGAATATGACAGAAGATAAAGTGTGCTCAGGTCTCAGTCTATTTTGCAGTCTTTACTGAATTAATATTAAAAGACATTCCAGCTATTATTTTGCCACAACTTCCAAAATTAACAAATCTTCAGTTATTTTATTTCAACTTATCAGATCACAGATTTATCACGTTATTTTGTACTTTAGGGCAAAATTATTCTGCATGGAGAACAATTAATATTAAAAGACATTCCAGCTATTATTTTGCCACAACTTCCAAAATTAACAAATCTTCAGTTATTTTATTTCAACTAATCAGATCACAGATTTATCACGTTATTTTGTACTTTAGGGCAAAATTATTCTGCATGGAGAATACTAAACCAACACTACATTCTGATTTTCCAATTTCTTCTTTAGAAACGAGATTCTTCCTGAGTTCATAAATACTCCCCCTTTCTTTTAATCCTTTCTTCCATGTACCATATTATGGCATGAAAGTCATGGGTTATATAAACAGAACAGAAAAGGAAGCATTGTATCCACATTAGTAAACTCTCTGAAAGTTTTTCTGTCTTTCAAGAAAGCTCTCCTTCCGACAAATATAGTCTACATAATTCACGTAATGTTCTACTTCATAAAATACCAATAATCATGCTAAAGTGACGTTTCATTTAGATTATTACAAATCTAACAGGTGCTTTATTATAATCCAAGCCATTTTAAGTGCTAAGACAATTTATATGAGATAAGGTGTATGGACAATAGCATTTAAATAATCAATTATTAAGGTCTTGTTTTTATTTCTTAACCACAAGATGTTCAGAAGTTCAAAAATAAAACTGAGTTTTCAGTGATTGGGTTTCAAAGGTTAATTATTTAACATGGTTTAAAGGCTTTCATCTGACCCTTTATCTCCTCACTAGCCTTACTATTACCTCATAACCCTCCTACTTAACAGTACATATTCCAGCCACGAAGAACATCTTTCTGTTCTTAAAACTCTCCAGTCTTGGCTCGAAGCTTCTGCCCAAGCCATTCCTTTACTTCCATACCCTTCTTCTCTCACCCCTCCTCACTTGGCTAACTGCCTCAGGCCCTGATTCAGTTGTCAGTTCTCATAGGACACCTTCCCTTACTTTTCAGGGCTGAAGGTAAGCATCTTCCCCATATGCTCTTGCAGTACATTGTTCTCTGTTACAGCCTAAAGAAAGTTATACCTTCTTTCATGTCAAATCCTGAACAAACATCATCGGCAACATGTTGCAAATTTTTACCACACATGTTCTGGGAGGCTACTGCAAAAGAAGATATAAGGCTAGGAAAAATATGAACAGTCTTCAAAAAGTTCATGGATAATTCCCTGATTTGATCACTACACATTGCATATGTATACTGAAATATAACTCCACCCCGTAAATATGTACAACCAATACAGGTCAATTAGAAAATAAAATAAATTTTTTAAAAAGAAATGTTTGAAGATGAATAGTATCAATTAATGAAATTAAATTAATGAAAGCTGATCCTGGATACCAATTTTAAACTTTTTGAGCTCCAAGAACTTAAGGGTTATTCACCTCAAGACTAGAAAGTCTTAAAATACACACATAGATGTGATTAAAAGTTTGCTCAGTCAAAAAAAAAATAGGTCATGGAAAGATTTATACAACCTTTTAGTTCTATTTTTCCACAATCTTTCTGAAATACCCTTGTATACTTCTATCAAAGAGAAATCAATGCAAAGCTATCTCCATAATTATTTCAAAATATGAGAGGCTTATTTAAGAAAAACAGAAATGCACCTTCAACATATTTGCACTTAATATTATTGAAGATAAAACTAAAAAACCAAGATCATTCCAAAATTTACCCAGAATTTAACAAAAGGAGTTACATTTTCTTTAGACCAAATACTCAAAGTTATAAAATGCTACATGCAAATGACAGCACACTTATCTATTTCTTTTAATTGCTTGTCAATCTTCTTTCCTGGAAGCATGTTATGTAGAGAGGGCATATTTATATCTTACCAAGGTTTTATATCAAGGTTATGGAAACCAGACCATATTAAACAATGAAGGGGGAAAAAAAAATACCTCCAGAGAAAGGCTCCCTCTGAAGCTTGTAACCTGAAACCTCTAGAACACAATCAAATTAATATCAGCAGCAATTTGAACCAAGAAAGTATCTATAACTCACATAATCTGGAAGTATAGGTACCAACTATTATTTAAAGGAGATTATACTAATCTTTTTTTCCACAAAGTTTAAACTTTTTAAAATAATTTGTCTTTAATTCAAATTTCTCTTACGCCTTCTGAAACTTTTGCACTGAATTTTTCTCACAATTATAATTCATCCCATCATGGATTCACATAACACATATTTATCGGACATCCAATGTATACCAGGATATAAGGTCTGCCCTTGTGGGATTTTTTAATATATTATAGACTTTATTTTTTAGAGCAGTTTTAGATTTACAGAAAAACTGAACAGAAATTCATTTGTTTATATAAGGAAAAACCTACTTAATTTTAACAGCAAACATAAAAATGAATAATAAGAAACAACTTATTAAAAAACTATGAACAGTTAACTATGACTTTAAAAATTCAATGTTTGGTAATAAATTTAATGCTGCAATTATTTTATCCTACGCAATTTTTTTTAAGTACAGGCTTATAATGAGGTAAGCCTGTTTTTTAAAATGTGTTTTATCTTATTTAAAGATCATTTTCTTTATAATCTTCCCATCGTTTGTCAGCCATCTGCTATTACCTCATTACTCAAATTCTGCCTCTCTATAGTCCTCAGAGAGAGACCTGAAGCCCCCCTCTACCACGTTCTCATGTGTTGAGGTTTAGAAATAGCACTTGCTCAGAAAAGGACCTCCCCATACTGACCTAGGGCTCTTGAACTGTGTTTCCTGAGTCTCTCTCTCTGCTATAAAGCTGATCCCGGATACCAAACAGATAGAATATCAGCTTCATTGTGTCCTGAGAAAGAACTGAACCTGAAGGCCAACCAAGCCTACCCCTAATTCTGATGTGTGTCAGCAGTGTCACAGGTAGGGTTTGCATGGGCAGTCCCAGTGTAAGTGTTGTACTTTCATCTTTAAAGCATACTGGTTTACACAATAAATTAGATGGTCACCCTGGTCATAATTCACTTTCCTACCATCCCTTTAAATAGCCACCCTGATGGACACCTAGCCCCCTTCATGCCATTGGCTATTAAAACTCTCAGAACTCTTACAAGGATTCTGTAGTTATTTTTGTATACACTATATTCTATGTAGAACTGTTTTTAAATATGGCATTTACTCTACGAAAACTGAATGGCTTCCCAATAAAGCTTTTTTTTGCTAAAAAATGTAAATGTAATTAAAATAGTTTGTATCAGACTTAGGAGCCTAACACTCCTAAAAATAAATCACAAGTCAATCACCTTCTCACTGAGAAAAGTTTATTCAATGTTCTAAAGCTAAAATAGCATTTGTCATAGGGCATCCAAGATTAACAGTAAAGATGAGCCCCTGGAATCCAAGTCAATCTTAAAAAGAAGAAAGCTTGGCTACAAAAAACCACACAATTCAATTTCGTTGTGCAGATGGCAAGGCCAAAAAAAAAAAGTGATCCAGGATCAGCAGATGGATGAGTAAGTCTAAGGCAGAGGTTCAAAGCGGAAAATGAGTATTGGATACCTTAATTAAGGATCTGAGAAATGACATATAGAAACAGAATGAAGTAATAGGCAAGAGAAATGCTTTAGGAGGTACTGGAGAAGTAGAAGCAGAGTGTGAGCAGTAAGTAGATGACCAGCAGCATCAGGTACCTGACTATGCTGCCCTCCTATGGCCAGCCAACAGCCCTTTAAAATGTCCAGTTGTAAGGAATGAAGAAATGCATTTCTGTAACTTACATTTGGTCATCACTAAATGGTTAATGCTGTTGTTTTGTGTCAAAATAAGTCTGGCCCAGCAAAAGATAACTTGCAGAGTCATTTACCAGCTTCAACTGAGCAGCTTGATTGAAACCAGCTGAGCCCATGACATCACCACAGGCTTTTTACTATTAAAAGGGCAAGCTCTGTGAGGTCAGGAAGCAGAACTAAGCTCTGTGAATGGAAGCCAAGCTGGAAAAGGGAAGAGCCAAGTGAAGTTCAGAGGAGGAGAGAGACATTCCAAGAAGCAGCTAGGATGAGCAATTTTCTCAGACAGCTGCAGAAGAAAAAAGCACACATACATTTTCCTTTAAGAGCAAGATGGCTGTTGTTTCTCCCAAAGTAAGTTATCTAAAGTGGAGCCTCAAAGGAGAAACTGACTGAAGCTCTTTCAGATTTTCAGTTCTTAGAATAGAATTTCATTGTAACATCATCTTGATAATGGTACTCATGTAGTCTTTCAGTCAAAGTATATTAATTGAGCACCTACTATTATTGAGGCACTGTTGTAGGAATTGGGAATAGATGGATGAATAAAATGGACAAAAGTCCTCTTAGAGCACATATTCTTGGAATATAAAACAGGCAATAAATAGATAAATATACAGCATGTCAAATAAGCATTGCAGAGAAAATTAAGAGAAAATGGTTGGGTTGAGAGTGGTGGTATTTGAGCAAGACTAAGAGAGTGGGCAGACAAGCCATGGGGGTGTCTGGCAGAAGAGCATGGCAGGCCGAGGGAACAGTAAATGCAAAGCCCTTGTGCTAGGAGCATGTTTTCTGTGCCAGACGAACATAAAGAAGGCCAGTGCTGCTGGTCAGAAAGAACAAGGGAAGAGGAGTATGAGGGTGGACAAGTTAACGTAGACAGGCAAGTGGAGGTGTCAAGCAGGATATATGAGAATAAAGGCTGTGATGAAAGATTCAAACTGTAAATAAAAATTGGGAACCACCAGTGTATACGTGATATGAGAATGGATGAGATCACTCCACAAGGGCATTATACAGAAAAAGAGGGACATCCCAATGGTCAGAGGCTGGAGAAATGAAGAACCACCAGGGAAGAAAAAACTAAGAAAGAACAGGCTATGCCAAGAGTGTGATGTTCTGGTCCACCAGTGAAGAAAGTGTTCACAGAGAGACAGAGTGATCAACTGTGTTAACCGCTGCTGCTAAGTCAAGTTATAGGGGCCTGCCATTGGACTTGATGACATGGAGGTCATTGGAGACCTTTACAAGAGCAGTACCTGAAGCAGAGGAGGAGGAAAGCATTTGACAGGGTTCAGGAGAGAATAGGAAGAAAGGAACTAAAGACAATGAATGTAGACAACACTGGGGCAGTTTTGCTCTAAAGAGAAATTCAGCCGTAGCTGGATAAGAATGTGGGCTCAGGAATAGTACTGTCACTTTAAGACAGTAAAATTATAGCATGTTTTTCTGCTAATGGGTATGATCCAGTAAAGAGGGAAAACTATGATACAGAAGAGAGAGGGACTTTTGATGCAATGCTCCTGAATAGGTAAGAGAGGGTGAGATCTGGTATAGAAGCATTGGCCCTTGCCTCGTTTAAGTGAATTTAATGTGTGTAGGTTACAAGGTAATTTGGTTTGTTTAAATCTTTTAAATGAAATTAAGTTGGCTATGAATGAGAATGGGTTAAAAAGGAACTTGCCCCAGTTTCCTGAAATTCTTAAGTTATTTAGGCTATGACAAGGTGGTTTTTAAATTAATCAAATATAATAAGGAGAATGTGGTGAAACATTCAGCATCCAACATACATGTGGTGAAACAGCATCCAACTCAGACAAGAAAACAAATGTTTGTACTTAAATCTCTTTTCCTTTTTCCCTTCCTTCCATAATTTCATTTTAATTTTATATAGTTAAAATATATCATTTTCCCTAAATTAGTGAAAATGCTTGCCTTTACATAACAAAAGCAGGCTTGCAATCCAGGGTCTTTCTTCTTGTACTAGGTTCCCAAATGACAAACCCCAGGGAGGGAAAAAAGAAGAATTTGCATTCAACACATTCAGTTAGACCTCAGAGGGCCTATAAACTCTAAGTGGGGGAGTATGCAGCATATTCTCTGTGATCAGAGTCATCTCAGGGCTTCTAGTCCTGCCTTCAATGTGAAGCTAGTGTTTCACTCATCTCAGGGCTTCTAGTCCTGCCTTCAATGTGAAGTTAGTGTTTGACTCACTCCGTCTGGATTCTTCTCCATTTCTTCTAGCCTCTTGATTTTGCATCCCAAATAATTCCAATTGTCAATAGATGTTAAAAGACTGCTGTGAGGTTTAATTTAACATAATACATGTATGTGCTTAATACCTTAACAAGCTTCCCTTCCTGATACTGCAGAGGTGCAGGGAACAAAGGAAAGCTCCCACTACAGAAGCATGGCTGATCTACACAGAGGAC
>NW_007727038.1:476473-477804 GCF_000696425.1 Galeopterus variegatus
TTTAAAAAATTAAAACAAAACAAAACAAAAAACCCTTAAAAATCAAACCTGCACTACGCAGATTTTTCACAAAGTTTTAGCAGTACCATTTTACAAAAAAATAATAATTTACAGGAAAGACCTAAATTTCAACAGGGTAGTTTTCAAACACTTGGTTTTAATATTTAACTGTTTAACATAGGTTCAGATGAAAGCAAGCATCTGTTCCTTACATGGAAAGTAATTTTGTGACTTGAGGTAGCACAATATCAAAGGCTTCATTTCCACACCTATAAAAAGAGAGCATGGACAAATGTGACTCATATTGTTGCTTTTAGCAGTAATGTTTTATGATTTTTTCTATGCAACGTTATAAAGTATCAGTCTCCCAAGTTAGTAAAATTTTACTCAACACACAGTGCAATTATTTTACATTTGCAACAAAAAAGGAAAATAAGTCAGGTACAATACAAGTAAATTAACAAAACAGGAGTATTTTAAATTTAGAGAATCAGTGTTTGCAGGGAAAAAAGATTTCCTTTACGTAATGTGGTAGACAACTCTTGAGATTGCTGCCTGGCTCACACTTCCTTCTTCCCTGGGAACTGTCGACACTCCTATATGGACACAGTAATTCTGCAGTCCAACCTACAGTTGATTGATTTGGGGGTAGACACCGGACCCAAATGAAGACCATCACATTTCCTCTCCCTAGAAGTTGTCATTTTGATCTGACAACCCCAGGCTATCTGAGTCATGGTAACAGCAACTCCGAAGAGCCCACCACTCCTGCTTCTCAAGACCCCTGAGTAGTTCTGAGTCCCTAGGACCACCCTGCCTCATTCCTACCCATCTCAAAATTGATGGCTCCATTATTCCTAGAATTATTTTAAATACTAAAAATGTTAAATAAAAATTAATTNAAAGACTGCTGTGAGGTTTAATTTAACATAATACATGTATGTGCTTAATACCTTAACAAGCTTCCCTTCCTGATACTGTAGAGGTGCAGGGAACAAAGGAAAGCTCCCACTACAGAAGCATGGCTGATCTACACAGAGGACAACCTGTTCACAGAGAAGTTCTCACACAGATATGGACTTTTAAACAGCTAATCGAGCTCTTATGTTAAATCTAACTTTAATAAAAGCAGCAGCAATTGTAAGTGAAGGCCTTTCCTTTCTATTTGTCCTTGACTTACCTGGTCAAGTATTATTTAGTTTAAATGTATGAAATAAGAAGAGGGGGATTTTGTAAATCCATATTTTCAATCAAAGCTCTTTATCTGTCCTTTAAAAAATTAAAACAAAACAAAACAAAAAACCCTTAAAAATCAAACCTGCACTACGCAG
>NW_007727038.1:479677-482437 GCF_000696425.1 Galeopterus variegatus
GGCTATTGGCTACCATACTGAACAGCTCAGATACAGAGAATGTTTTCATCATCATAGAAAGTTCTACTGGACAGTGCTGCCCCAGAACCTGCTGATATACTTCCTCTTTTCTTAAACTTCTAAAATCAGGATTTGTTTGGCTTTGTGTGTGTGCGTGTGTTTTGTTTATGTCTGCACCCATAAGAGTCTTAACCAGGAGGCATAATGGTAACTTTCTGAAAATCTTATAAAGGATTTCTGGGCATTCTCAAGGGTTTTAAGTCTTGAAGTTAATGTGACTTCAAAACTTAAAAGTTTACTCACATAACTCCTGGACTCCTCTTGGGACACAGAATCATGTAATTTAAGAGCTTGGAAAAACTTTAGCAAATATTCAATTCAATAATTCAATTTCCTGTTGTTGTTTTTTAACATATGAAGATGTTAAGACAGAAAGCTTATAACTTTTATTTCTGAACAGCACTTAAATTTGGTATAATGTTATTTATCACAAGATAAATAAGATACCAACTAAAATGTAATATACAACATAACTACAAATCTTATGATTATACAAGTAACAAGGCATAATGTTTAAATATTTATTTANGCATATCTAAAAAATATTCTGTACTTTTGAAACAGAGAGCAAACACATTTTTTATTGTTATTTTTATTTATCACTAGAACCTTTATGTTCAAATCTTCCACATGATTAGTCATCTGTGCAGACTGGAATCTGGATAGCTGGAGACGTTTTCACCCAGTTGCTTTTATTTATTTTATTTATTTATTTATTGATTTATTTATTTTTTTTTTTACTTTTTGTCTTTTTTCATGACCGGCAACGGCATCGCAACCCTCGTGCTGCCCCCGCACCTCGCTCAGCCAGCGAGCGGCCGGTCTGTATGTGGGATCCAAACCCTCGGCAGGAGCACCGGCACACTCCCAAGCGGTACACTGTAGCAGTGCGCCACCGGGCCGGCCCCTACCCAGTTGCTTTTAAACAAATAGTAACCAATCATCACTTAAAACATGTGGATTAAAATGTCATACCTATTCATCAATAGATTTGAACTTGCTAAAAAGCAATTTCTTTCAGCATTTCCATAAAGCAACATGTTCTTTCAAACCCACCCCCCCCAAAAAATGCACAAACCCAAATACTGACATGAAAGGATTCTGACACTCTACCTGTACTCCCTGTTTAACACCTACCTATGAAGAAATCTGTAATCATCCATCCAGCACTGAGAATTTACAGGTTTCTTTCAGGTAAATATAGCATTCAAAATTCATGCAATATCAATTTTGACATAAAGAACTTTTTTCAACTCTTCTTGTACTTTACTTGCTTTCCTAAAGTCAAGTGTTGTCAAATATTAGAAGAGTTTATGACCTCCCAACCATCCCTTCCATTACAGATAAATTACTCCTACTTTTTCCCGTGTATAGATTTGCACCTAATATAATTCATCTGTAAATAAATAGAGTACAATAGTCACAACCACAACATATATCAAAATATTGCAGACCCATATTTTTTCATGGCTTTTCCTTCTTAAGTGTAAACAAGCAAAGATTTCCCCNTGCAGACCCATATTTTTTCATGGCTTTTCCTTCTTAAGTGTAAACAAGCAAAGATTTCCCCATTTATATCACATCGCCCAAAACAATGTTTCAAAACTTCTGAAACAATGATATACATTTCAAAGAATTAACCAAGACTATTTCCTTTTCCCTTCCCTTTCAAACAACACAGTGTTTCTATACTTATTTCACAAAGTTTTCTAACTTACATGGGTGTTGGCCATTCCTATCTCAGGGAAACACCTCTCCCAAGATGGTAAAGCACAACCCACAAAGTCAACAAGGGAAAGTCCTGAATTTATCAGTGCCTGCTGCTTTAAGTCATGCCATTAATCATTGCTAGTGTGAATCATCACAAAGCAGGTCCAGGGAGCACAGACTGAGAACTTGCAGCCTTTCAACAAAAGTTTTGGCCAATAACTTATACAACAAAAACAAAAAGGCAAAACAGCATAAACTCCAATAGCTAAACTGCATTGTGAAAGCATATGTTCTTTAGAGAAAATGTACTAAATCCAATAAATATACATTAAAGCAAATGAACACAAATGCCAACCACAACCTTGGAATGGCTTTTGCTCAGACACCTGACACCTTTAAAATACTCACATACATCATGGAAAGGATCACAAATTATTTAGATCATAAAGTTTTCCACCTGGAAATATTTATGATACTAAAAAGTTACCAAGAAGGTAGAAAAATCATGAGGTAGAATGAAAGTTGTGGAGTTGATTATTTTCATAAAATTCAAACCACTGATTAAAAAACAAAAACTTTCTTACACAGTTGAAGGGGCTCTATAACCAAACTCGCAGTATCCCCTGGTTCTATCTTCAATTCAAAATGGAACTATAAATAGTATATTACAGGCTACTGTATGTGTCAAAATTTTGCCAAAGGGTCGTTTTAACCATTATTCCAAAATTGATTAACTAAAGCTATAAAAAATTAAGTATAAGAGATTCATCTCCAGCAGCCCCAGCTGATCATGACAGGCCGTGGAGGGAGAATCTGAAGACCTATAAAAGGAGCCTAGTCCTTTAACAAGGTCTGAGTAAGTGGGTCAGTTGTCACCTGTGACAGGGTTCAGCCTCTCATAGGAGAGTGCATGAGTTGCAGCAGCCCAGGATCAGTTTTCAACAGCTGGGACTTGAACTTTTAGGCTTTTAAAAGTCCCTGCTTACTTTT